>NC_048232.1:87787842-87850025 GCF_002007445.2 Ailuropoda melanoleuca | reverse complement strand
AAGCCCCGCCCCGCCCCGGGCCTCTGACCGGGCCCCGGGCGTGACACACCCCCTGGCGGCGGCGCCCGATTGGCTGCCCGCGGGGGCGGGGGCGGGGCCGCGGCCTCCGAGGCTCCCACCTCGTGCCCGGCGGCTGCTGCACCAGTGGGGAAACTGAGGCCGGCGAGGCGAAGGGACTTTGGAGGTCACCGGGCGGGCGGGTAGAGAGCCACGGTGGGACAGCGCGTGCCGCTGGGCGTCGGCGCGCGTCCAGCCCAGCGCACCGGGAAGGGCTGCAGTTGCGGCGGGGGGGGGGGGGGGGGGCGGGCGCGAGGCCGCGGACCCCGGAGGTTCCCGCCCGGCGCCCAGGCCACGCTGGCGAGGCCCCTCCTCCCTCTCGGGAGCCCTGCTCTGCCTGCCTACGGCGAGCTGGTCTAGACCCGGGCCGAAGGGCGAGTGCCCTTGAGTCGCGGGGTGCGCGGTGTGGGGGGCGGTTGGGGCAGGACCTGCCCCAAGGACCCCAGGATACAAAAGAAGTAGAAAGAGAACACGAGCTGAGAGGACGCGTCAACAGGTGGCGGAGGTGCCCGGGCGGGCGCCACAGGCGGGGACGCAGAAGGGTGAAGGGCAGCGGGGACAGCGTGGGCGCCCGCTGCCAACTCCGACCACCCGCCCCACACTCACACCCCCACCCCGGCTGCGGGAGAGCGGTGCCCTCTCCCGCCGTGCGTCAGGGGTGAGGGGCTGACTTTGTGCCCGGCCAAGGCGCTGGGCCTCTGCCAGCGCGGAGGGAGGTCGCGGCCCGGCAGCCAATGACAAGGAGCAGGGAGGGGAGAGAGCTGCAAAGCGGCTCTGTTTGCGCGGCGGCGACGCACGGAATGCACAAAGCCCCCGTGCCAGCGCCTCAGGACACCCCTCCCTTGGGAACGAAATGTGTGCTATGCCAGCCTTCCTCCCTTCCCTCCCGCTGCTCCTGCGGCTGTTCTATTTGTAGCGGCGAGCGCCCAGGAGGACCTGCTCAGGGCAGGAAACCCAGCTCCAAACAAATCGCCGTATTATGCAGAGCCCTTTCACAGATGTCTCTTGAACTCACCCTTGTGGACTGGCCCCTAGCAGTGGTGAACTTTGCCCTTCCCTGTAGACACCTACAGAACCTTCCCACTCGCACACCGACAAGCCCAACTTTTATTGCATAACCTAGCAATAACCGATATTTGTATTATGTTCCAGTTTTCAAGGTGATCCATGCACATTATATCCTGGATATGGCGTAGGCTGGGCAGGCTGAACAGTATGTCTCACTCACGCAGCTGGGAGCCACAGACTGTGCTGGGTGTCCTGGATATAGCAGCGAAGGAAATACAGAGCTCATGTCCTCATGAGGACATCCAGGTTCAAAGACGTCATCTGACATACTCCAGATCCCGGGCTGTGAAGAACCAGGAGTCCAAATGCAGGGGTGTTGGCTTCTTCTCCCAGATACACTGTGATGGTCTGCCACAAACCCAGTTCAGCCAGGGGGTTGGAAAGACCTGGTAAAAATCGTTTCAAATGAGGACAAAGGAAACTGTATAGGGTTCAACAGAGTAGTTGGACACCCAGCAGACGTTGAGAAATTATATTCTTGGATTCTTGGGGCTCTCGAGGTTTTAGGGAGAGAAAACTTGTGTTTCATGCATGTGTCCAAGGTTGTCACTTTCGAACAAACGCTTTCGGCCAGCCATACCCTCCCTCCCCCATCCAGGTGGGGAGAAGTGTCCTCAGGAAGCCTGGGAGCACCCATGGGACAGCTCCAAGCATGTTGCCCTGGGCATGGGGCTGGGTGGCCTGGGGTCCTATTTGCTGTGAAGAACCTGCCTGACACCCAGCATAGGAGAAACTGTCACAAAGAACACGCGTCCCCAGCTCCTGGAGGTCTCTCCCTCCCTCGCGCCTTACCTGCAGCGCTGTGGAATGTGGGCAGTGCCGCAGAACGGAGAAAGCTTCCTGTGCGGGACTGAGCAGAATCTACAAGTCAGGGGCAAATTCATGCTCTGGACAATGTGTCTGACCACCTGGGTCCCCCTGGAGCCTTCATAAATGTTGGGAGCGTTTGGGGGTACATGCATCTTAGTTCATAGCTTCCATCTATTGGGGGCTGATGCTGTTCCAGCATTCATTTCTTTTTCTTTTTCTTTCTTTCTTTCTTTTCTTTCTTTTTTTAAAAAATTTTATTTATTTATTTGACAGAGAGAGACAGCCAGCGAGAGAGGGAACACAAGCAGGGGGAGTGGGAGAGGAAGAAGCAGGCTTCCCAGCGGAGGAGCCTGATGTGGGGCTCGATCCCAGGACTCCGGGATCATGCCCTGAGCCCAAGGCAGATGCCTAATGACTGAGCCACCCAGGCGCCCCTGTTTCAGCGTTTCTAATCACGTTTTCTAATCTTGAAGATGTTCGGAGACATCGTTTTTATGGTGCCCACGTTACGATTGGGAGACTGAGGGACAGAGAGGCCGCTGGCGACACCAGGTCACAGAGGCCAGTTGTAGAGCCCAGGGCAGGAGGCGGCCCACACCTGCTGAACTGCTCCTGGATGCACCAACTCGCCCAGTCTCACCGGAGCTGCCGAGGCTCTGCCCGGGGTCTCTGGGGGAGAATCAGGACGTTCAGAGAGGAGGGGGCAGCTGGAGGGGGCTCCTGCCACTAGACACTAGGCTGTGGGTTAGACAATGAACTTGTAAGAAGGTGAGGTCAGCCACCTGTATTCAGAGAGAAGGTGAGACCTGACCGGAGCCCTGCTGGGGGGAGAAAGCAGGTCCCACGGGCCTGGGGGGCCAGGCCAGAGTCTGTTTGCCCTTCAGCTTAGGTAAGCCCTTTTCCTGGAACCAACGCCTCTACAGGTCACTTGTTTGCCCTTTGCTGATCTACAAAGCCTCTGATGAGATGGATTTTGTGCTCCCAGGGTGTCATCGGCCAGAGCAGTGGCCCTTGATCTCCTGGAAGCCAGCCCTCAGGTCAGGTGGTAGAAATCGATGGGGGCAGGGAGCACCGGCTGAGAAATGGAGACTTCGCTGTTGGCAAAGCCAGAGCTGCCCTGTGGCCCACGGCTGGCCCTCAGTGGGGGCTGATGAAGGGCATGTGTATGGCTGCTATCCTAGTTATGACAGCAAAACCTCATGGGTCCAGATAACAAAGTCTTGTCACGTTAGGACATGGAGGTCACCACAGTCCTGCAAGGCAGCTGGGTTCATTTCCATTTTACAGATGAAGAAACTGAGGGCCAGGAATGACATCATTTAGCTGAGATCTCCAAGAAGGAGCGAGAACCAGGCTGTCAGAGTCCAGATCAATTCCGCCACCTGCACCAGCCCCAGAGTACTCCCAGAGGTCTGGTCCAGAAGCCAGTGCTCTCCTGGCCGGGTACCCCGGTGGTCTCTGGCAGGCACAGGAGCACGGTGTCAAGGATCAGTCTTGGCCCCAGCACTGTGGGGTGGCAGCAGCACATGCATAAGCCTGTGGCAGGAAAGAGGGGCCGAGTTCAATGGGAAAGAGTGAAAATGGTGCAAGGTGGGCAGAGGTGGCCTAGTGGGGAGTTTGGCTTGATTCCATCAGATTAGTAAAAAATAAGAAATGATGCATGCTAACCGATGGTTATCACTGAAACAGAGGTGGTGGTGGTGGGTACAGCTATGTACTCATGTGAGGTCTACACGTTCTAGAACCTTCTGCAGGTCCAGCAACTGCTGCTGTCATAGACATTCTACCTTTTTGTTAATCAGCCTGTCCGCAGCCGAAGTTGACAGACTGGCTGTCGTGCTTGAGAAACCCACGACAGCCCCCTTGCAGCAAGGCTGCCCCCACCCTCCCTTCCCAAGAATAAGATATCTTCCCCACTAGGACTCGCTTTTCCATCGCTGGGGGGCTTAAGCTCCTTAGGACGTGGGGGGGGGTGCATCATTGATGTTTTTTGTCCAGTTTAGGGTATGGGCTTGGAGCTTCAGGACCCATGTGACCCAGTAGGTGGGAGCCTCACCATAAGGCATGATGTAAAGATGCATTTGGTTGTTAAAGGATTTTCCACTCTGCTGGAGATGGGGTTCGCAGTTATCTGACCTGGGGAGGGGCCCCGACTATGAACTGTACTGTTGTGGGTGGGCAAGTTCAGGGGGATGCAGACAGAAGACACAGCACGTTCCCCCACAAATGCAGAGTAAATACAGGTATACAGGCCCACCACCGCCTCTGCCTGGGACCCCCCCCCAATTTCCCTCATGAAACTAGTAGACAGACCCTGGGATTCGGAATCTAATAGACCTAGAGTCAAAACCCGGCTCTAGCTTTGACTCATACTTTATAACCTTAGACAAGTGACTCGACCTGTTGACTGAGGTTCCTCATCTGTACAATGGGGCAGTGCTGCCTATCTCCATGGGCCCTGGGGAGAGAATTAGCAGGGAGCACGGTCGAGATGTGGTGACCACCTGCCTGAGGGCTCTGCCAAGGGTCACCTCCTCCAGGAAGCCTGCTTGGCATCCATCCCACCGGCAAAGCCACCCTCCTCCTTGGGTTGCCCACCCGCCATCTGCCATGTAGCTTTTGTCCAGCGGAGCACTGTGTCAAAAGGTGCCTCTCCCCCTGCCTGCCTCACCACTCGGGTGAGCTGGCATCAGCTGAGGCCTCGAGCCTCCCTGACCCCAGGCGAAGTGCTAGTTTGTCGCTCACTCGTGCGATCCTCAGGTCTACCCTGGCTTCTGCCTTTTACAGATGAGTCCTTCCAGCTCAGCGAGGCAGCACGAGCTTGCGCCCGGGTCGTCTGCAGGCTGCGAGCCTCCGGAGATGGCTCCTTGGAGCAGGGCCGGCCTCCCCCAGCTCTTCATTCCCGGGGGGGCCCAGCACAGGGGCTGGAACCCACGTGGCGCCATAAATGTGTGAGGGAAGGGCCAGGACGTTCTACTGGCACCTCTAGGCCTTGGCCTTCAGTAAAATGAGGGAGTGGACCACAGTCCCCAGTCCCCTGCAGGGACAGGCCATGCGTGCCAGATGTCCCTGGTCTGCCGCAAGATGGGGAAGAGAAGCAAGGACCTGTGTGTTCGGTAAAGCTTCATCTAGTCAATTTAAAGAAACATCCCTTTTCTCCCTGACAGTATGTCCTTTATATCCTTGGGTTATTTTTGAAAATGCCTTTTCTTAATAAAAATGTCTCAGATGAGGTGCTGATAATGGTTGGTAGGGATTGGCATGTTTTGACTCGGTAGCCCCCGGGTCCGTCCCCAAGGCTGTTTAACACGTTGTCGGTTTGGAAAGCCCAAAGTCCGGGACCTCCTGGCCCCCACGAGCTCTGTTTACTGATAAACACACAGCACGTTGCGAAGGCCTCCTGACATTTTTCCAGTCGTTTCGTGCCCAGCTAGCTCTCTCCTCCAGATTTACGTGTGATATTTATTTGCAAGTCAACATTCTGGTTTGTGTTGAGACTTGCAGCATGAAACAGACCATCCTCCACGAGGGCCCGATTTTGATCTTTGACAAATCCACGGAGCAGGGTGTGGGCGGCTGCCTTGGGAGCCTGCAGGACTTACACCCACGTGGGGGCCCAGCTCACATGCCATCGGGTATCGGGGTGGGGGAGCCCAGTCTGTGGGGGGGAGAGGTTCCCTCTGCCTGGGAGTCTGGGGTGTGCAGGGGAAGCAGCTGGCTGGAGGCAGAAAGAGAGCTGAATTCCACGTGGGTGCGAAGACAGTCACTGGAACGATCTCTGGAAGGGGATGGTGGCGTTGGACAGAACACCAGACCAGCAGCCTGGCGGGCGGCCTTCTTAGATGGCTGATGGGAAAGACAGACCCGGGGGTGGCGACTGTAAACCCATCACTCGTTTCTCCAGGTGGAAGCAAGTGTTAGCGCGGAGCTTAATGTTAAAACTCCCTTCCCCCACACGAAAATACACTCCAGCGATGGCTGGGTAGGTGCCAAGGACCAAGCTGGCGCTTTCCAAACACGACTTCGTCTCACCAGCTCCTGACCCCGGCGCTAACTTCCTCTGGGAGATCAAGGCAGGCTCTGGGCTCCTGCAGGGTGGCCAGAAAGTCTCCCCACGCCTCCTTGTTCCCGAGTCCCTGGTGCGTGGCGTTCGGGCCTCCAGCCTCACATGAGGGAGAATCTCCCATCGGAAACCTGGTACCTTGACTTCTGTCCTCGCATGCCCCTCTCTGCCAAGGTCAAGGCCTCAACTCTCCAAACTGGCAAAGGGCCTCTGGGCAAAAGTTCCTCCGTCCTGCTGCCCCACCACCCCCAGCTTATCCTGGAAGTTCTCCACTATTACGGCCACTCGTAGAGGTTTTTATCATCATTTGTAAGCAATTTTTTTTAAAGATTTTATTTATTTATGCGACAGAGAGAGAGACAGCCAGCGAGAGAGGGAACACAAGCAGGGGGAGTGGGAGAGGAAGAAGCAGGCTCATAGCAGAGGAGCCTGATGTGGGGCTCGATCCCATAACGCTGGGATCACGCCCTGAGCCGAAGGCAGACGCTTAACCGCTGTGCCACCCAGGCGCCCCTGTAAGCAATTTTTTAAATATAAAATGTTTAACTTATTTCGAGAGAGAGAGCTGCCCCTAATAGCCTAGCCTACAGTTAGCAGACACAGAAGCTTAAATTGTTCCTTCAATCATCGTGATATGCTCTGTCTTCTGGTTCAGATGTTAAGCACGGGGACTTGGTGTCCCTGAGGCTGTGTGTCCCCACCTTGCCCGGCATGGGGGCAGTGGTTCCTCACTAAATCAGGGAGTTTTGAGCGTGTCCCTTAAGAGTGGTGTTGGTCCCAAGCGAAGCGGCTCGCTGCCCCTCTTCCCGGCCAGAGGGTCAGGTTCCTAAGCCCCCTCCCCACTTGGCTGCCTAAAGGGGTCGTGGATGACGTGCCCGCCGTGCCCGGCCCCAGTGGCCAACAGCCCAGCTCACGTGTCTTTGCTTTTTCCAATGTGGCCCCCCACTCCCCTCCCGGGCACTGTGACCTTGGACAGCCACGACCGCCCTGTGTGCGTTCCCGACTGTAAACTGAGAGGCTGGGCTGGCTGATCTCAAACGTCCCCTGCCAGCCGGGGACTCGGAGTTGTGCTTAGGGGTGTGACCGGGACATGCCCCAGGAGCCAGCTGTCAGTGCCCATGAGGGAAGCATTTTTTCCTGCCTCGCTGGGGGAAAGCAGACACATGACTCTCCGGGCTGAGCCCTTGCCGTGAATTATGATCACTGGGGCTCGTGCTCTGTGCTTTGGAAATGTGTTCAGGACCAATCTCCAGGCCCGGTATCAGCGGAGCTCAGGGCCTGGAGGGAACCAGCTACCTTTTTGTGCTGGAACGTCCCAGGCCAAAGCAGGCCAGCAGAAAGCCACCCCCCTACCCCCCTCCGCCTTCTGCAAACAGGCGGCAGAAGGACGGCCCTGTGTCCTGTCCCTACCACGTTCCAGCGAGGAGCCCCTCGCTGTGGCCTCCCATCTTTCAGCTTGCTTCCAGTGACTCTCCCAGTCACTTGCTGCTTTGGTCTCAAAGTGGACTCTGGCTTCTTGTTGGGGCCGGCAGAGGTGGTCGATCCTGCCATCCGATGAAGAGGTCACTGGAGGGGGCATGCTTTGGCAGATGGACAGAACAGCGGGAACTGGGGGCTGGCTGCCTCACATGTCCTCACTCGTGCACCAGGATGTTAGGGAACCCGGCCCCCAGGTCCCACCTGGGCCTCCTTGCCTAGTTGCTTCTGACCCCTTTGGAAGGGAAACTGAGAAGTCGACTGCTGGCAGGGCAGGGAGGTGTGGCTCTTGGCAGGACCTGAGGTCGAACTTTCTGGACTGGGGGAAAGGACAGGACCCCATAGGATCCTCACTGGGTCCCCGTGGCCGGGCACAGGCCCTGAAAGGAAGACTCACACAGCCGTGTGGGTGACACAGGGCTCACCGTGAGAGGATCCCTGTCCCCATCACCCTTTTGTTCAGGGCAGTGAAGTTGTGCTGAAAGTCTGATCTCCAGTCCTGGCCCTGCAGGGGGAATGTGGCTCATCCCCTCAGCCCTCAGCTCCTCAGTTCCCTTGTGGGGGGTACTGAAGCTGGCCTGGAGGGTCACTGCCAGAGTCAGAGGTAATGAAGATCTATGCAGCCCAGTCAAGAGGCTCCTGGGCCCTGACTCCTCCCCCACCCACCTGCACAGTCTTTTCACACCGGGGCCCTCCAGTCTCACTTCCCTTATCCACCGGCCTCCAGGCTCTGTCCCACCCTCTCACCACCCCCGTGGGGTCGGCCACGGTCACACCCCCACCTCTCTCTCTAGCCTCTCCACTTGTAATCTAATGTGTCACACTAGAGTGTACCACCTCTTCCAGGAAGTCCTCCCTGATCACCTCTGTCCGGGCACTTGTTCCTCTTCTGTCCTCCATCAGCCCCAGCGCCTCTGCTGATCCTCCTGGGTCATGCATGTCTGTTTACTAGTTTATCTCCACCAGACTGGAAGCTTCCTGGGAATTAGGATCTTATCTGATCCTAGGTTATTAATACAAATAACAGAAGTGATGGTATAAAAAAACTATCCTTTTTTTGATCCGTTACCTCCTACGTGTTAGAATTTAACAATGCCCAGCTCTTTTGTGCAGACTGCTCTCTAGTGATGACATTTATTCATACTGCAATATTATTTTATAGTGAAATATATCACATGTGCTCTGTAATTTCGCTTGTTTTTATTATGATACATATGCTACTATGTTTGAATACACCTTTAATTTATTTTTACATTGTAATTTTTTTGTTTGGTAAAATAAACATAATATAAAATTTCCCATTTCTAAGTGTACGGTTTGCTGTGAGACCATTACCATTGTCGGTCTCCTTTGCTCTTCCCCGGCTAAAACTCTGTACCCCCTGAACACTAACCCCCCACTTCCCCTTCAGGATTTTCTGGTGCCATAAAAGAGACTTTGGAACATTTGGTGGAATCAGAATGAGATCTGTAGCTTAGGTTTCCCTTGGTGTTAACTTCCTGGTGTGAATCATCGAGTGGCGGTTGTGTCGGATGGCCGTTCTCAAAGATGTTGGTTTTATGACTCCTTGCTTCTCTTTTTTTTTTTTTAAAGATTTTATTTATTTATTTGACAGATAGAGACAGCCAGCGAGAGAGGGAACACAAGCAGGGGGAGTGGGAGAGGAAGAAGCAGGCTCCCAGCGGAGGAGCCTGATGCGGGGGTCCATCCCAGAACGCGGGGATCATGCCCTGAGCCAAAGGCAGACGCTTAACAACTGAGCCACCCAGGAGCAGCCCCAGCAAATGACTGTTTCTTTTCTTTTTTTTTTTTTTTAATACAACAGCTTTAGGGCAGTATACTCACATGCCATAAAATTCACGCTCTTCAATTCGAGGGTTTTTGGAGTATGCAGAAGGTTGCAGCCCTTAGAACAACCTATTCCTCCCTGGGGCCTGGGGGGGGGCGGTTTGAAGGGAGTGTGCTCAGACCAGGGTAAAATCGGGACCCCCACCATCACCTGCTAGGAAGACACTATAGAAGGGGCTGTGCCAGGCAGGCAGGGGTCCCATCAGGAGAACCCTCAAGCCCCGCAGACTGGTGGATGCTGAGAAGCCTCTCCCCGCTCTCCCCGCCCTCCCCGCCCCCAGAGCACACGGGAGGAGGAGCTTAGGCAGTGATGACCTTGGGAAAGAAAGCCTATTCCACCTGACCGCCCAACACATAATGCTCATTTTGTATCCACGGAGATGGGGGGACGAAGCCCCTGGAGAAACATGGAAAATGTGTGAAGGTCAAGGACACAGTAGTTGTAGGAGTGTCCTGTGGCCCCTGTAACAAATGGCCATACTTGGTGGCTAAAAACAACCCAGACTTAATGTTTCAGTGCTGAGGTCGGAGTCTGAGCTCCCTCTGGAGGCTCTGGGGGAGAATCTGAGTCCTGGCCTTCTCCAGCTTCTAGAAGCTGCCTGCACTCCTGGGCTCACGGCCCCTTCCACCACCTTCCACGCCAGCAGCCTGGCACCATCCAGTCTCTGACTCTGGCCCCCTACCTTCCTCTCATGACCCTTGCGACGACATTGGACGCCAGGAGGAAAGCCACCATCCTCTCCCCATCTCAAGATTTTTAACTTAATCACATTTGCGACGTTCCCTTTGCCACACAAGGTTACTTCTTCACGTTCTGGGTATCAGGACGTGGGCATCTTGGTGGGGGGCTTGTTTTGTGTCATGACGGTGGTCAAGATCACGGCCACAGGAGCAGACTGCCTCTGCCATTTGTGGGGCCATGGGCCAATCACGTTGCCTCTCCATGCCTCAGTCTCCCCAATTGTAAAGAGGGGATAATGATGGAGCTGCCTCGTCAGGCTGTTGGAAGGCTCAACGAATTAACATCCAGAAGTTCCTCAGGGTGGGGCCGGGCACTTCAGAACTCCGGGGGGAGGCTTGCATCTGCGAGGTCCTCATGATTCCTAGGCGGTCAGGTTTTCCTGGCCACGGGCCTGGGGGCAGGCCCTTCACAGGCCCTTCTCAGCCCAGCAGCCCCGTCCTGACAAGTCACCAGGCGGCCTCATACCACCCTGCCTGGGGCTGCTCTGCTGTGGCTCCTGAATGGCCAATACGCCACCCTGGAGGGGAGGCCAGTCTGCACCCCAGAGCCCACGCACCCAGCCTCCCGGAGGAACTTTCCGGGACCTGGCCAGGCTCCTGTGGGTGGTACGGCAGCAGCAGGCCCAGGGAGGCCTCCACCCCATTATATAGGTGAAGAGACGGAGGCCCGGAGGGGACCAGCCCGCGGGTTGGCCTCGCCGCTGCCGGGGCCCCTCCTCGCGGCTCACGGCTGTTTCCACGATACCTCCTGGCAAGCACCGGGTGATGTGGGTCGTGGCAATGTTTCCGGAACCTCCCGTGTAGCTGAGGAGGGTGTCAGTGGGCAGGACACCCTCCACCTGTCCGTCACCCCGTCCTGAGCACCGTGTGTGGTACACACCGAGGCGCCCAGGTGCACCCGGGCGGTGGGGGATGGGAGCGCAGGGAGCTGGGCACGCCCACCGTGCTACCGCAGGGCTTTGCCTCGGATTTAAGGGGTTGACGGGAAAGAGACCTGAGTGTCCTTCAGTGTCATGTCCTCCCAGGTCCCAGGAAGTCCGAGGTGCTGAAAGTGTGTTGGTTAGATAATGAGTCGTCCATTGGTTGGCCGGCGGACTAGAGGTAGAATTTCTCCCCACTGGCTGTCTCAAAGCCTCCATTTATCTCTGTTAACGTAGAATGGAAGGGATATTTCTTCCTTTTTACATTTTTTTAAAGATTTTATTTATTTGAGAGAGAGAGCACGCACAGGAGAATGAGAGGGAGAAGCAGACTCCCCGCTGAGCAGAGAGCCCGACACGGGCCTCGATCCCAGGACCCCGAGATCATGACCTGAGCCGAAGGCAGATGCCCAACCGACCGAACCACCCAGACGCCCCAGAGGTATTTATTTCAAAACAGTAACAAGAACATTGGCCTTAGCTGGCCATGTGACCCTGAGCGGATCGCTCTCCCACTGCCGGGGTGGGCACAGCGAGCCCCCAGCTGCAGGAGGGAGATGGCCTCGGAAGCCAGGCACTGCTCCTGAGTGAGCTCGTCCTGCTGGGAGCTCCCCCACACCCCGGCTCTGCAGCTTCCCCCAGCAGAGGAGAAAGAAGACTGTGGGGGCTGTGGCACCCGGCAGGGCCAGGCCACGGGTAGAGCCGGGAGCGGAGGCCACACGCCCTCCCGGCTCGGGACTCCGCCTGCCACCGTGGGCCCATGCATATGTGTGTATATGCGTGTGTGTGTGTGTGTGCATGCTTGTGACTGTGCACACACGTGTGCGTGTGTGTGTGCCGTCTGGGTGACTGTGGTGCACCGCGCTCATGTCTCTGTGCGTGCACACATGTGAGTGTTTCCCGTCCTCTCTGGGGCCACGCTGCGGAAAGTCGAGGCAGCGGTGGAAGCGGAGGCAAAGACAGGCCTGGGGAGAACTGCTGGCTCGGGCCCGGTCCTGCCCTGCACTCATCCACGGTCTGCTCAGATCAGACGACCTTGGGTGCAAAGCCAAGGTCAGCGGGGCAGCATGCTTCCCAGGACAAGGCTGCCAGCACCTTTGACCGTCTCTGTTGCTAGTTTCCCAACTCCTCCTACTTGAGGGCATCTTGCCTGTGTTTCTTGGGTTCTAGCCCATTCTAAGAGCCTGCTGCCACGCTGTCCTTGGGGGAGCGCCATCTTCCAGTTGCACAGGCAAGTGTCCCCTCTCCAGGCCAGCCTCTGGGGGATGCCCTCCCCTGGTAATCTGCCTCCCCCCATGGCCACCAAGCTCACGCCTGGCACCCTTCCCCCACCCCTGCCTCTGGGGGGCTCCTTTTTAAGGCTCCCCTGTAATGCGAACCGAACAGCCATGAGTTTCTCTATCATTTGCTTCCCCGGAAACAAAGCCAGAATTGTCAGCGCTTGTGGGAAAGGGCAGCAGTTTGCATGGCACAAAGAATTTATTTTTTCCTTCCCTCCTCTGAGCCCTATCACCAGGCCCATGGCGGCTGGGAATTCGGAAGCTCCTCCTGGGAGAAGGCTGGGGCAGGTGGTGTGGGTGGCTGGTCCCGGCCCCCTGCCGTCCCCACTGTGCCTCTGTCCCGTGATGCCGAAATCCTCCCACATGCGTGTCTGGGACACACTTGGCTTCTCCTTGCTCACTCCAGACACCAGCCTCTCCGGACCTCCTTCTCCAGGCCCCTCACTGGGTCCTGGGGCTCCGCTCTGGCCTTCAGCGCTGGCCCCTGTCCCTCTCAGATGAACCTGGTCATCTTCTCCATCTTGGAGAAGATGCAGGTTAATGCCCAGATTACAAGAATTTGAGAATTCTCACAGCTTTCTCTTGGAGGTCATCGAGAGGAAGTGTCCACTGGTTGACTCCCCAGGGGGACGTGGGCGATGGGAGGCTTGCCACCCCTCCTGTGCCCTTGGAATGTACACTGTTCCTGCTGTTCCCACAGTGGGAGCTGTTTTTAAAGACAGCCTTGAGGGACACCGGGGGGCTCAGTCGATGAAGCCTGGATCCCAGGGCCCTGGGATCGAGTCCCGCATGGGGCTCCCTGCTCGGCGGGGATCCTGCTTACCTCCTTCCTTCTACCACTCTCCCTGCTTGTGTTCTCTCTCCCTCTCTCTCTCTGACAAACAAATAAATAAAATCTTAAAAAAAAAAAGAAAAGACACAGCTTTGTGAGAGTAAGGCGTCGAGACCATCTGGCCTGCGCACACAGTGGAACCTATATAAACTTTGACGATTTCGGCAGGCAGGTGCGGAGATCTACACATCTTATGGCCACTCCAGACAAGCTTGCAAGTAAGTTCCTTTGCTTTTGACACCTGTCACCCATAAAGCAAAAACAAAAACAAACAATCCAAGCAGGCAGTTAAGCAACTGGGGCCCCAGGGACGGGCTGGAACCCACCCCCCCGGTCCCTGAAGCCCAATGAGACCACGACCCAGAGGCCAGGCTCTCAGACACCCAGGCTGCTCTAGGTCCTGCCGGGCGGCTGCCCACTGGAGGAAGCAGAGCTGGACCCACCGCTTCCTCTCCGCTATATGGGGGTTCAGGAGCCCTCAGCATGCTGGCTGCCTGCCCCCCCGCTCCTGCCCACCCTGGAGAGCTGAGGGTGTCCTCAGGCTCATGTGACCTCCTAGCCACTCCACACCCGGGCCCCCCCAGTCCTGCAGCTAACACAGCCTGGGGCTGACTGCCCCAGAAGAGTAGAAAACCACAGTCTCATGCTGGCCCAGTCCTGACTGCTCTGGCCTACTGCAGGGGAGAGGGCCCGGCATGGGAGAAGAGCCCTGGCTTCTAGCCCCAGCCGGCCCTAACCTTGACCTGGTCTTTGGACTCTTGTGGCCATGTCACACGGACGTTGAGTGAGGCCCTCGGCCCAGTGGCTCCAGGCAAGGCTGTTCTCGTAACAGTCTGCTGCATCATCTCCCCACCCCACTGGTCCCCTGACCCTGAGCCTCTCCAGTCCCCCCAGCCAGGCCCTGGCCGGTAGCCAGCCCTTGGGCAAATGGCTCCAGCACGAGGCCAGGTCAGTGGTGTGTGCCCCCAGGGCTGTGTGAAGCCCATCCCCTTCTAACAACCCCCTGGACCTCCAGCCTCCCCAGGTGCCCAGGACCCCACCAGCAGCAGTCAGAGAGACAGCTACTGCTCACTGACCAGCCAGCACAGGCCAGGCCCACGGAGGATGTCAGCTACGAGATGAAACCCCGGCTTGGGTTTGGCCAACACGCCAAGGGTTTGAGCCTTCTGAGGGGTGGGGAACACTGGGTCCCTCCCTGCACGCAGCCTCACGGGTGATCTGGACCCAGACGCCAGAGCGGATGGTGTGCGGATCTCGCTGTCTCGTGGGGCAGGGGGTTGGCTGCAGACCAGGGGTCTGGATCCTGCTGCTGGACCTGAGGCCCCAGGTGCCAGACACACAGAGCCCAGATGCCGACGGGGACCCCCTCCCCACGCCCCGACTCAGGCGCCTGGACTTACCTTCCCAGCCTGCCTGGGGCTGGGCATGGCTGTGAAAGCATGATCCAGAAGCCAGGTGAAGATGTTTCTGGCACAGGCCCTATCCTGGCCACCCCGGCCACTGGGGCCACTTCACACCCTCGGCTCCTGTCATGGGCCATATCTCCTGAATTTGGGACCCGGCCCCGGCCCCCGCCCCCAAAACCACACTCATGCTGGACAACTCCTTCTAGAAGCATTGATGCCCCCAAGCCACATACCCCCCACTTTCCCTCATCTGCTTCTCCCTGGATGTAGGGACGTCTTTGCAATGCTCACTGGTGTCACTCAGCACCTAGTCCCTGGAACAGGCCTGGGGGCCGCGGGGAGAGCTCAGATGATGTCCCGTGATGACAGGTGTGGTTTTGGATTACTCCCCTCCACTTGACCCACCACGACTTCTGCGGCCTGCAGGTGTCAAGCCCATCTCAGCCCCTCATGGAGCCTTGGCCTCCCCCCTCCTCACCCCAGAGCTCTTTCCCTCCCATTATGATCTACATTGACCGCAAAGCTCTCTCTCTAAAGCCAACTCCCCAGGGGACTCCCTGAGTCTCCTGACCCAGCCAGCCACCCCCCTCCACCTAAGGTTCCAAGGGGCCTGCCCCAGGACCTTTGCACCTTTCCCCCTGCTGATCCCTCTGCCTGAAGCACTCTCCTGCCCCTGCTGCCCAGTTACCCCAATACCGGAGGCTCTCATTCTCCGAGAGGCTTCTCTGGACCCTGGCAGCGGTGAACCCCTGCCCTGTACCCTCCTGGTAAAATATTAGTGCCCGAAGCCTGCCAGCACCTTCAGGAACGGGATGCTGTCGGCTGCTTTCCAGGCTGGTTGTCTGGGGTGTGGGTTGGGAGAGCAGCTCCTTCAGAGCCAAGTCTGCCCCCAGCTTTCATGCCCTATGAAATTGGACCCCAGAGAGCAGTGAGAAAGAGAAGGAGGCCAGAGGGCCCCACAGCACTAGCCCCCCCACCCCCGTGCTGGGATTGGGCAACTGTGGCGAGGTGTAGCTCCCCCTAGAGGCCAGCACCTGCCTGGTGAAGCCCTCATCCCCCGACCCGCTCTGGTCGCAGCTGTCGCACCCTCCCACCCAGGTGCAGAATCCACAAAGCCGCCAGAATGAACTTCCAAAACACACACCTGATTGTCACGAACCTGCTAAAACCTTCAATCGCTCTCCATGGCCCTCCAGGACCAGGGGCCTTCCTGGCCTCCCCACTCACCTCTCACCTTCAGGCTCCATGCCTGCGGGGTACTCCCTCACCTGCGGACACCACAGGCTGCTATCCCCCCGCCCCTTGCCATAGCTCCGCTCTTTGTCCATGAAGACTTGGGTGAGTGGTCATATCACCTCCTCCAGGAAGCCTTCCCGACCCCCAAGCTGGTAAGGGCATGTCTCCCATGGCCCTTGTATGCTCTATGCAGCTCTATGCAGTGTCTCCTAGATACAGCTCTATAGTCCTGGTTCAGGCCCAACAGACAAACTCACTTGCTCTGGGGGTTGGGGCAGAATAGGGAGGCCCACACCCAAAGGCAGGGTATACGGGCAGGTAGTGCTGGTTCCTCACCTGTGAAATGGGGAGCAGGTGTCGGGGAGCAGGTGTCGCGGAGGAGTGTGTGGACTGGGGCCACAGATGCTTCCAATCCCAGCTCTGTCTCTCACCACCATGTGACCTTGGGTTGACCTTGCCTAGCCTCTGTCTCCTGGCCCTGAAAACAGTGAGAGCCTGCGACTAAGTGGGGTCATCTGGGGCTGTAGCACCCAGCCCACTGGGTCAAGTAGCTGGCACAAGGTGGGTCCCAGGGGAGGGGGAGATGACTGGTCAGGAGCCAGAAGGCAGGCTTCTGGCTCTTGTCTGACCGGCTGCCCAGGGAAGGTCACGGGCCCCCTGAGCTGACTGCCCCTCCAAGGCCCTACTGCGGGGCCAGGTCCTGCGTCTGTTCCCAGGCCTGGGTCTCAGCCTAGCGGCCCAGCTGTGCCTGGGAGCTGGCTGCAATGGAACACGGTGCTTCTGCGTGGTATGGCCATGGGAAAAAGTGGAAGATTCCCTCTTCCTCCTCTTTCTGCCACGACGAAGGAGCCCGGGGTGCACCTCCCAGCTGCAGGCCAGCCCGGAGCCCCTCCAGCGGGGATAGGCTCTGGTCAAGACTCTTGGGGCAGGCACTGGCTTGGTGTGGACAAGGGGACCATTAGGGTGAGAGCACCTGCACGGGACCTAAGGGCATCCCCCCTACTTCCTGTGCCACAGTTTTCCCCGTCCTTTTCCCTTCTCGATGGGGTAAGTAATTTGTCCACCAAACACCTCCTTGGCCCTGTCTCAGGGGCCCCACCTGGTCCAGGTGATTCCAGGATGGGCCAGTCCCTGCCGGGGGGACAGGGGAATATGGCGCTGGGGGCACGAAGCAAAGAGAAGGGAGCCACACATGTGGTCTGGGGCCAGAGCCCCCGGGCGACTTCCCAGCCAAGGGGCACTCGGGGCTTGTCCCCATTTGCTGACGCATTGAAGCTTCATTGAGTCCACTTCGCTCTAGGCTCCGGCTACTCCCTACAGCGGAGGCCCAGGAAGGGCGGGCAACTTGCCCGAGGACAGCACGCCTCGGGGAGAGTCCTGCGTGGTGATGGAGCCCGCTCTGGTCGAGGCATCCCGCCTGCTCCCTTCACCCCCAGCAGGCCTCCCTGCATGCGCACGGGGTGGGGGCCTGGCCAGGAGCCCGGCATCTCCCTCGCCCTGAGGTGGAGGGGCTTGGCCCTGGGGCTGCCACTGAGGAAACTGTAGGGGCCGGGACAGTTGTGCCCCCACCGGCTCACAGCCTTCCCGGCCCGTGGTCGGAGTGATAGGACAGCATGGAGAGCCACGGGTGGGCGTGGGCCGACCCTCTGCGGCTGGGTGCGAGCCTCCCAACCCCCGCTTTGGGCCTGCCCCAGGCCTGTTCTCAGGGAACTGCCCAGAGACAGCTGGGCCACAGCCGGGAGTCAGTGCTTGGGGGGGGGCAGGACCAGCCTTGGGGGGCGGGCTACATGGGGATGAGCTGGATGGGTGGCCCCGCTGGCCGGGGCTCTCGTGGCACGTCATGTGGACCAAAGGCAGGAGCCTAAAATGGTCTGGTGTGGCCAGAGGGCACAAAATGGGACAGCGACACAGGCAGGGGACCTGTCACAGGGAAGCAGTGACTGGGCAGCCAGACTGAGGGCCATGGGGGACAGGGGAGGGGGTGACCCAGCTTTCTCCTTGGAAAGTCTCCTGCAGCCCTAGCCAGGGGAAAGGCTGGAGCCCAGGAGATGGGGGAGGGCTGCTGCGGCACTCGAGTGGTGGTGCTCTTCAAGGGGCCTGTGGGCTGGAGTGGGGAGGGGAGGGGGAGGGGAGGGGAAGGGGAGGGACAGCACCGGGGGGCCGCCTGCCTGTCATTCACTGGGGTCTTCCAGGGTCAGACCGGCCCTGGCCTCTGTGCCAGCATCCAGCCTGAAGGAGCTGTGTCATATTCTCAGGATTGGCCTCAAGTTTGGGTGGGGGATCCCCACACGATCTACCCTAGCTGGGGGTGTCACTTTGGGTCACCCTGGCCTCAGTGTCCTCATTTGTCCAGTGGGTGCTGTCCAGCCTCTAGGGGGGTCACATGCGTGGCCCAGGGCCCAGTAGGAGAGGCAGGAGTGGCAGAAAGTCCCACCAGCCAGTGCCAGGGAGGCTTCCGGGAGGAGGCAGCTGGGGCTAGGAGATGAAGGGGAAGCAGGCCAGAGGACGAGGGGTACCAGCAAGGCCAGGGGCAGGGAGGGGTGGACATTGGCTCCTGGAGGAGCAGGACCTCACGTCTTCCTCATGACGGAGGGGCCTTG
Source organism: Ailuropoda melanoleuca (assembly GCF_002007445.2). Taxonomy (NCBI): domain Eukaryota; kingdom Metazoa; phylum Chordata; class Mammalia; order Carnivora; family Ursidae; genus Ailuropoda; species Ailuropoda melanoleuca. The sequence continues at coordinate 87,831,688 of NC_048232.1, read as the reverse complement.
ACCTCTTCCACAGCAGAACAGCCAGAGCACCTGCCCACCTCTGGGCCTCTGCCCGCACTGTGGCCTCCTCTTGGGATATGCCTCTCTTCTTCCCGGTGGTGAACTCCTATTCGTCCTTCAAAGCCCACCAAAAATGTTACCTCTTGTGTCTGTCCATTGGCAGATGCTCTGAGTCCCAGCTTTGTGCTGGACACAGGGCACAGCCCGGAGCGCCCCCTTTCCTGCGTGGGTCTCGTGTTGTTGCCATGGTGATTATCATCTACGCTTGTAGGTTTCACCCGCCGGAAAGGGCTTTTCTCAGACTCACCAACATGGTGCTCAGTACGGCGGCACTGAGGTGCTGAGTTTGAGGGTGGGGTGGGGGAGGCAGGGGGCAAGGGGAGAAACTTCAGAGCACAGAGGGGAGCCCTGTGCCAAGCTCTGGGCAGCCCGTGGCCTTTGCCCCGAGGCGGCAGCCCTGGGCATTCTGAATCCACGAGACACAGACACGCCTCCTCCTGACTGTGGGGCTGGGCGGGGCCTCACATTTGACTTGGGCCCCTGCCATGTGACCCTTGCCAGGGTGGGGGGGCTCAGAGCAGACAGCACGGGGGACATCACGCTCTGAGCTCACACCGAGAGTGTCGCCCCATGGAAGATGGAGGCCAGGGCAGCGCGGACCCCGCAGCTGGGAGGTATGTGGGTTGGTGCCTGGCCCCATCTGAGCGTCAATGTTGAACGTTCTCCTGGCTCCTCCAGGTCTCAGCCCGCTTGCCGCCCACCCTGGCCTCCCCCCACCCAAGGGCACTCCGTATGGAATGCCACGTGGCTGTGCTAGGCTGCCCCTGGGTGCCTGGGAGTGGGTGCTTGGGAAATGTGTCCATCCACGGGAGGCCTCTCGCCCGTGCAGGAGAGGGCTGGGCTGTGGGGCAGGGGCCCGGGCATAGCCAGCCAGCTCGGGCCTGATGTCTGCAGTCCCAGCTCAGTCCCCTTTGGCTGAGTCATAGAACTCCCCGTGCATTGACTTCTGGTCTATGGAATGAGGCCGATGCTGACCATAGGGCAGATGTCTCCCCTGGAGCTGCTGGAGGCTCTCCTGGGGAGTCCCACGGAATTGCCGGTGGCCAGAGGGCAACAGGACTGCCAGCGCTCATGCCCTTTCTCTGCCCTTCCAGAAGCCATTGCCAGTTCCACACTGGCCTGGACTTGAGGGGTGCCGTTCCCCTTCCAAGCATCTGGCCAGAGTGGACACAGGCCCAGCCCCCAGATGCCACACAGAACTGAGCACCCCAACAGTCTCCATCCCAGCGGATCCAGCCACAGGGGTAGCCTCCGTGCTCCCCAGCCAAGGCCGCCACAGGGGGCCTGCCCACCCAGAGCCCATTTCCACCAGCCGTTGATCTCCAGGCCGGTCCCAGGAGCAGCGGAAGCCCCTGCCCGCTGTGGGTCCACCAGCTCTTCCGTGGCTCCCCTCTGTCCCGCAGTCCCTGGGGCGGGCTCAGCTCCTCAGTCAGCCCCCTCAGAGAGCACACGGCCGGGGTGCTGGTGGAGTATTTGCCTCCAGCTGGCCCGTCAGAGAGGAAGAGAGAGTTTCCCACAGAGTGGGGTCGGGGAGTGGGACGGAAGTGCACCTTGTTGGTGGGAGCCTGCCTGAAAGGGCTGGCACAGGGGAGAAAGCAGGCAGCAGAAATGGGGGTGGCAGAGTCCTGATGACACCCTTTGATCCAGCCATGCCTGATGCCGGTCCAGCTTCTGGAGTTGTGGCTGCCTGAGGCTATAAAACCCACAAGTCCTAAGCCGGTCGGGCTTGGGTTTCTGTCACTGCAATGACAGCTTCCTGATTAATTCTGAGACTGACTCTAGGAATGACCTGCCTTTTTGGGCATGAGTGGTCCCTGGTGCCCACAGAGGGTTCCTCACTCTTCTGCCACATCGGGGTACCATGTAGTGACCCCCCCAAAGGCCCCCACAACCTGCACATATAATCACAGTCTGAGGGTGGGGCGCCTCATTCCTTTCCCTACTCTGTAGCTAGCAGACTCCTACTCATCCTACAAAACCCAACTCAGGACTTACCCAACCCGGGAAGCAATCCGTGAACTCTCCTCCACCGCACCCCTGCTGTTTCGCTTGTGCCTCCAAAGCCCCAGGCGGCCCCTCCCCTAACCCTGCTGTGCAGCCATGGCCCGTTCCAGATCTGACCCCAGCTGAAGGATCTTTTGGAGGACGGCACCGCCAAGGCGATTCCTCAAGGTGAGGATCTTTCTGCTCTGGCAAGTCTGCAGTCGAGGCTGCCCCGAGGCCTGAGCAGACGCCCTCCACTCCCAGCCAGCCTTGGAGCCCGGAGCCAGGACCTAGCCATGTCGGGGGGCAAGTGTGGGGCCGAGGGGAAAGACTGCTTCCAGGAGCGCTCCCCAGAGGTGGGGAGGCTGGACCCCGGCCTCCAGGGCAGCTGGTGGAGGCAGAGCCAGGCCTGCCCGTGTTTGTGCAAGTGTGCCTGGGGCCCCAGGCAGGATGTGGGTCTGCCAGGCTGTGGGACCTTGGGCAGATTTATCGTTAAGATGGGGGGACGCCCACAAAAGGGTCAGATGACATGGGCAGTGTCAGGCATGTGTTAACAGAAGCTGGGGGTGGCGGCCGTGACACCAGGCTTGGGCGAAGGTGACGGGGAAAGGGGGCAGCAGGAGGCCTGTCCTGGGCAGAGGGCCCACCGTGAACAGAGACTACATGCCACGCCCTCCGTGGGGGGGGGGCCCTGGCCTCCTGTGGCTGGAGGGAGAGGCTCACCCCTGCTACGAGTGAGCTGCCAGGAGTTAGAGCTCAAGCCGAGGCTGGGAACCAGGTGGGGGAGGACTAGGTGAGGTCCGGCCCCTCCAGGCCCCGTAGTTGCTTCCTCTGGGAGGTGGGCCCTGCGCCAGGCAGGACAGTGTTGGCCCCCTCAGGCCCGCCTTGCCCAGGCCCAGTGAGGCCGCACAGCCCAAGGCCTCCCAGACAAGGCTAAGCACTGCCTTGGCTGTCAGGGTCTCTTGGAGCAGCGGAGCCCACCAGGCTCAGCCCGACGCCCATTCTGCTATCCCCACACCCACCAGGTTGCCCCAAGGCCAGGCCGGCTGCCGCCCCCGCCCCTGCCAATGGGGCAATCTTACCTGTCAAGCCTTCACTGGGACATGGGTCAGCCGGGCTGGAAGGGCTGCTGTCTCTCCTGCCCATGAGTACCCAGTTCCTATCAGCGGCCAGGGTGGCCTTGCCTGACTGCCCATGGCCATTCCCACGCTCCCTGCCCCCTCTGCCACCAGCCTGTCCTTGTGAGTCTAGAACTTTGGAAGGTGGGCCTCTGTGAGGCTGAGGGATACCTCCACGATTCCCTTGGGACGGGCCTCCCCGAGGCTGTAGGAGGGTGCTGACAGCCCAGGGCTCAAGGTATGTGGAGGGGAGACGGAGACTTCTGTCCCCAAGAGACACCGCTGTGTGACCCTGGACGTGATGCTGACCTCTCTGGGTCTCAGCGTCCCCGTCCCAGGCATGGGGATGGGAAATCTGATTCAACCCCTGTTGTGGGATCAGATGAGACCACCGGGGCCCCCACCCAGGCCTCTGGCCATCTGACAAGTGGTAGATAACGGGGCTTTTGTCCTGGACCTTCTCCTGCCATCTCAGACACTGCTGATTGTGACCTTGGGCCACATGGCCTTCTTCGTGGAAGGGATGGCCAGCCTCACCCACCCAGGGTTAGCTTCCGGTCTACAGAGGGGAAAACTGAGGCTCAGAGAGACACAGGTAATATGGCCCAATGCCACGGGGGGTGGTGGTGGGGGGTGTTGAGTCCAGATAGACACCGGGTTGGACCTCAGCCGAGGGGTCAGATCCCCCCCACCTCCCGTTGCACAGCACAGGGGAGGGGCAACGGGAGGTGGTCCTTCCGCTGGCTGCAAGGTGGTCTGTGCCATGTTCCCCCATTCCCCTCCCCTGCCAGCCACTAGAGCACTGGACCCACTTAGGGGGTGTGGTGAGGGGAGAAGGGGCCCTGCCTCCCGCTGGCGTAGCCCGGCTGGTGCTGAATCCGCCCCACATCCATCCCCCCCGCCCCCTCCCCGTGCTGGTGATCCCACAGGTTAGTGGGCCCTGGGACTGCGGTGGGGGGGGGACCCCGGCCTCCCAGATCCCCGCCAACAGAGGCCAAGCACTGCCCTCCCCAGCCCACGCTGCATTTTTACCGGGCGCCGGGTGCCACCTGGTGGTCACCCCTGAAGTCAGTGCGCAGGCCGGATCAGAGCCATTGCACATGGAACACGCAGCTGAAAATGGTCCCGGACCCTCAAGCTCAGGTCCTCCTCGTTGTGTAAATGGAGAAACTGAGGCTCACAGAGCGGTCAGGAACTCCCAGGGTCCCTCAGGGAGAGATAGGCTCCTGACGTCAGACCCGTGTCTGCTTTCCTTCTAGATTTGCTCAGGACCCCTGGCTGGGGGGCTGGGTCAAAGTGGCTTAAGGCACATGGGGACCCCGGCCCCGTCCTGCAGGGATTCAGGTCACAGCTGGGCTTGTGCAGGCCCCTGCTGGTGGGTCCGGTCCATGTGCTCCATCCGGCCAAGCCAAGGCCCTGCCCCGCTGTCCCTAGCAGCCTCTCAGAGCCCACTGAGTGACCGTGAGTAAACAAGAGCGGGTCTGGGGGGCGCACCCGAGCCAGGCTCTGCCCTGTCCCGAGGCCCACCCTGCATGGCCACCGGCCTTGGACCTAATGGTGGCCTCCACGAGAGAGAAGTGGTGGCTTTGCCTCGGCCGGGATCGAGGCCTTACCTAAGAACAGAAGCACCAGGAACTGTGTGTCCGTTCCCTTCCTTGGGGGTCCCGGCCCCCAGCCTGCCTCAGGGCCCCCCAGAACACCAGGGCTCGCTGTCCAGCTCTAAGCCCCATCCTAGGCCCCTGCTGGGCCTGGTCCTTGGGGACATTGCTGCTGTTCACAAGCCAGGCCTGACTCCCATGGGAGGCACGGTGTGGAGAGAGCTTCCTGACCCTGAGGCCCAGGGTGAGTGGTGAGGAAGCCCGAGGGTGTCTCCTGGATGCCCATCGGGCAGGACGCATAGGGAGGGAGGTTCGCAGTGCTGCCGTCTGGCTTCTTGCAGGGCGGGCCCACGTGCCTTCTCTGGGGCAAAGGCCTGGCCTCCAGCCCATGTGGAGCCCCCAAGGTCAGTCCCTGGAGCTCCTCACAGATGTCCTAAACCTCAGCTGCTTGGGACCTGTCTCCAGCCTGGCTCCTCTGTCTCAGTGACTGGCTCCTCTGTCTCAGTGACCGTCCCCCTGTCCACCGGAGAGGCCTGGGCCACCCAGTCAGCCCCAGCCCATCCCATGGGGTCACCTCCCAGTGATTCTCAAACCCACACACTTCAAGGTGCTCCTTGGTCACCACAATGGTCTGGACATATCTGCGTTGGCCTGAGCCTGGTGGCCACTGCCTCTTAGGGCCCTCTCTCCTCTTGGTGGCCAGAGGAAAATGCAGAGCTGCCAGGCCAGGCTGGTGTGACTTGACCAGCTTGGCGGGTATGGTCAGGCCTGTCTGAGAAACTGTGGGTTAAACCAAATCTAAGAGGCCTGTGTTCTCCATGCAGGCCTTGTCAGAGCCTTCAATAGGCTCACCAATTCCAAGAGAGGACATTGTAGGCAGTTGCCCTGGATGTATTTATCCAGGGAGCCCTCCGAGTCTAAGAACATCTCAAGGCCTTTTTAGGGAACAGCCAGTTCCTCTTCAGCCTGGGTCTCCAGGTGCTGCTTCCTGCCGCCCACCTGCACGACCGCCTCTCCCACCGGTTTCCCTCCCAGTGCTGCGCTCCCCCCAGCAGACCGTGTGCTCACTCTAATTCGTTTCTTCATTCACTGGGTGTTTACTGAGCATCAACAGTGTGCCAGGCGCCGGGCTAGGTGCTGGGGATACCACAGGAGCCCCAGCCTAGTGGGGGTGGGGGCCAGGAAGCTGGAGACTGTGGGGGTGGGGAGTGCTGAGAAAGCGGGAACAGGCTGGTGGCTGGGAGCGGGCTGGGACATCATCTGGGTCTGGTTGTCCCCCCAGGAACCCAAACAGCTTCACAGAACACCAACACTGGACAAGGCTACTCTGGGACCCTGCTGGGGCAGGACAAATGTGAGACCCCCAGAAATCACTGAACACGGGTGACAGCGTGAACCTCCGTCAGGCCCCAGAATGGCCCTGTCCCCCCCGCTTGCCCCGGGCCCGTCTCAGCGCCCCCAGCTGTCCAGGGTCTGACATGGGCAACCTGGCTGCTCCCTACCCCCCTTTTAGAGAGAGACAGGCTGAGTGGGGCACCCTCACCCAGCCTCCGTGGGGACACCCTAGACCCCCAGGCCCCCAGTGCTCTCTGGCCCTTCAGGCCCTGCCCACTCCAGGAGGCAACAACATCCGGGAGACCCAGCTCTGCGAAATGACACTGGGTGGCTTGAAGTCTCTGCCAGGGGGCCGTGGGCATGACAGCAAGACCCAGGCCCTTCTGGGGTCACCCCCAAGAACCCGTCCTCTTCAGCCCAGCCACCGAAGCCCCAGCTTCGCCTTCAGGCTCCTCTTCCGGGGCCACCGCCACCTCCAGGTATCCAAACAAGCCAGGGCCCCCATCCTCCCACGCTTGGGGAGCCTCTTCCTTCCTGAGGGGAGACTGGGGACAGCCTGGGCCAGAGTTCCCGCAGCTCGGATCCCTGCATGCGGAGGGTGCCCGTGCCCTTCACGGGTCTGCTCTGGGTGTGGCTGTGCCAATGGGAGGGCAGTGATGCTGAGGGCTCAGTGGCGTGAACAGGACGCCGCTGGCTGTGTCACCTGGGGCTTGGCGCTCAGTGACGGGGCAACAGCAGGGGTGACTGGGTGCGCCCAGAGCATGAAGGGGCTGGCGGGGGCTACAGGGGACACGCTGCATCCGCACACGCCAGAGGAGCAGAAGCATCCCCAGGGCCCCGCCCCTGGGTTGACCTTGAACCTGAGGCTTCTGGCCCAAGAGCGGTGATCTCCTTCCACAGCCTCGGGCCCATGGCTGCCATGCCTCATGCTGCCACACGGTGTCGCTGTCGGGAAACGCACGGTCTGCGCGCAGGGCTGCAGGGCAGCGGCCGGCTGGGCTCTGGCTGCCTGGGAGGGGAAGGAGAGCACTGCCAGGGCGACAGCGGGCGGGACAGAAAGAGGCGCTCACCCTCTTGGCGGGGCAGTGCGACAGCCGTGCTTGCAGGTGGGCTGGGCCTAGCGCCGTGGGCGGGGGCGTGTTCCCTTCCTGGGTCCTTCCTTCGTAAATCACACTAGAGAACATGCCCTATGACTGGCGGGTATAAAGTGAAATCTAATCCAGGACAGGTCCATTATTGTAGAGGTCACGTGTGTATCCTGTGCACAATTATAGGATTCACCATACATATTGTGTGCATACAATGTTTTCAGAAGTTCATGGTAGGGCATTTGGCTTTTACAAAAGACCTATTTTAGTACCTGTTTTTGCTAACTGAAAAAAATCCAAAGAGGAGTTCAGTTTTCATGGGGGAAAAAAAGAGGGAAAAGGGAAAATAGCATTCAGCATTGGTTTCACAGCGAGCCGGTGCAGACTCAGTGCGTGCCCCGAGCAGCAGGGCCGCAAACGGCCCCAGCCAGCCCCTTCCCAGAGACGCCTTCTGCATCCAGCTGCCGCAGCTCTGAACCGTGTCTGCGAGCATCTGTGCTTGATCTCGAGTTATTTTGTGCATCCGTTAGCAGGACGTGTCCTAAGAGTATCAGAAAAGTCTAAGAGAGGTGATTTATTAGGTCTGGAACATTCTAACATTTTTTTTTCATATAAATTAATGGTTAACTGCAACTTTGCTTTATGCCATTGCAGTTTAGGGAAACTTTCCTAGGGAACATCGTACTTTCGGATGGCAGGGGAAACCTGTATTCATTGTTCCTTTGGATTTCAAAGGGAACTGAAATGCAACCTCTTTGTGGGCTCCTAGCAGTTATGTGGGCTGTAGCTCTGTGCCTTCCAGGCTGATGGACAGGCCAGCTGTGCCACGTGACCCCGAGAGGGAGGCCCCTGAGATGCTGGGCCTCTGCCACCTCACGTCGTCCGGGCCCTGGGTGACTGCCCCATCCCTCAGTGCCCTGTAGCCCTGGCTCTGCTCTCACAGTCCGCCCAGGGAGCTCACCTGCTGGCCCGCCCCAGGCCAGAGCCCTGCCGGGTGCCGCAGCCCAGACCGGCCAGCAGGTGGCGCCAGATGCCCAGCTGCAGGCAGGGACTTGGGTCCTCCTGTCCGGCCCCGCCTTGTCCTACGCCTCCTCCAGCCCCAGCTGAGCTCTCTGAGCTGCTGTCTCCTGACATCGTCACGCCGCCCTACCAAGTGGGATGGGGAAACCGAGGCTTGAGGAGTAGAGCTATCGTCCTGGGCCTGTGTCCCCAAAGGCAGGGCCCTTTCTGCCACCGGTGGGGCCTCCCCGCCCTGGATGAGGGGACAAGAATAAAATAGTGGCTTCGACCAGGCTGATGACACCATCTGGTGTGTTTCAAGACTGAACTGTTTCCACATACCGCTGACAGCCACACGATGGGGAACCGTGCCCCCCTGCCCCCTCCTCTCCCTGTGGCACTCAGGCTCACATTTTGGTGGGTTCTGACACCCTTGTCTCTAGGGATAGCCAGGTGGCAGAGGACAGACAGAAGGTTGGCTGGAATGTGGGAAGGGACACTGGGTGATCCTGGTAAATCACATCCTCCAGGAAGCCGTCCCTGACTACAGGGCTTGGTCCAGGTCTCCCAGCCCCTGAGCTGCCCCAACCATAGAGCTGACCACACGGAGCAGCTGCTGCATGTCCCTGGCAGCTCCCCACCAGTCTGTGAGCTCCAGCTGCAGGGCTGGGCACAGCGGAGGAGTCGGGAGGAAAGGCTGAACTCAGGACATTGGCTTAGACCCAGACGACTGTGGTCAGAGGTGGTGCCTGAGCTGCGGACATGCGGAGGAAGGGGCTGTGCGCTCAGAGCCCCAAGGAGCCTGACGGAGCAGGAGGGGTCCAGGTGCGAACATGCGCAGGTGTGAGCACGGGGCTGCGCACAGGAGGCCAAGGGTCTGGACAAAGAAGCTCCGAGGGCAGAGGGAGGGGGGTGCAGAGAAGGCAGGAATAGAAATGGCCACAAGCGGCCAGACTCGCCACTGACCGACTGTGAGCGAGGACGAAGTCAGTGCCCCAGTTTGTCACCCACCCCGCTGCCACAGCACGATGGCAGAAGGGATGATGGGGCACGCCCCCGGGATGGCCTCTTCTCTGGCTCCTGCTGCAAACTCCCACAAGGCCGTCAAGATCCAGCTCAGATGGCCCCTGGTGTCAGAAGACTTCTGCTCTGGGCTCCCACCATCCCCGACCCAGAGTGCAGCAGCAGCTCTCAGAGCAAGCAGACCGCGATGGGTATCGAGCTGGAGAAGCCCAGCAGCAGGAGGCCAGGGTGCTCGGGATGGAGGCTGGGGCCAAGATGGTGGCTTGGGGACAGTCACGGTGGGAGGGGCCGGGGCACCAGGAGGAAGCTCCCGCCAAGGCCTCGGGCTGCCACATACCTGACCAAGAACTGCCCGTCTCAGTCTGGGCCCCTGTGGGCCCCTGGCTCAGTCAGGAGCCGCCTCTGGTCCCTGCCCCAGAGTCCGATCCCGGATCACTGTCTGAGGACTGTCCGCGTCTTGCCTGTCCCCGTCAGGCTGGCGCACTGGAGGACTGTGCTGGCGTCCAGTTTGGTGTGCCCGGTGCTGTTGGCAGGAGCCAGCCTGGAGTTACCTCTCACGGGGGGCCGTGGGCAGACTCGGGGGGCCGGCCCCAGCCAGGGAACGTGGTGCCTCCTCGGGTCTGCGCCAGGCACCACGGCACGGGGGCAGGACGTGGCCTCAGCCAGGCCAGCGCCTGCCCGAGGGGAGTGCTCAGTGCTCCGTGCTCCGTCAGGATGCACAGGCCTCTTCTAGTTCCCAGACTCTGCAATTGTGGGGACAAGGTCGCAGCGGCCGTCGACGTGAGGCTTGAGACCCCTGGGAGAAACATGAGTGGACTCTTGGGAAGAGAGTTGGCCCAAGAGTGGACACCAGAAATGAGGGCTACCCCAGAAACTGTCCTGAGGGGGCCAAGCGCAGGAGATGGGAACGTCCGGGCTCAGATCGAGCACCCGGCGCTGAGGTGACCGTGGAGGCTGGGCCCCGGCCTGTGCCTGCAGCTGCCGACTGGGGTCCACGACGCCTGCAGGTTCTATGGGGGTCTCTCCACAGGACGGGGACTGAGCGACACGTCGGGGGCCTGGGGTCCAGGACTGGACCCACTGGAAGGGCCCATGGGCCTCTGCGCCTGGGCAAGTGTGCTGATCCCCAGAGTCCGGACACGGCTCCCAGCCACGCCACACACTCCTCCACGGCCGATGTGCCCCGCAACACCGCCAACGTGTGCACGCCCTCCACGACCCACTGTCCCGGGCTTTTGGAAAAAACAGGGCAGGACTCCGGATTCACATCAGAACAGCTTTTATTAAAGTCGAGGTGTGCACGCCACGGCCTCCACCCACCTGGCCTGTGGCTCAGGCCCGAGTCACCTGCTGGGAGCGGGGGCGGGCCCTCCCGTGGGGACGTGTCGCTGGGCTCCTCGGGGAAGGCAGTAGGTTGTATGGTTATCTTCCGAGGGGGCAACATCACTGCCCTGAAACCACACAACCTACTACCTCACCCCGCCGGTGCCCGGGGGGCGGGAGGGTCCGCTGTCCCCCCACTGCCCCACGCCCAGCCCCAGCCCCTGCCTGGTGGTCAGTGGCCACCAGAGCCGAGCTGGAAGGCTGGGCAGGCGCAGGGCAGGGGGGACAATGCAGATGGCGCAGACGGTGCAGCCCACACCATCCACCTGCAGGTCGTAGGGGTGGGGTGGAGGGGGCTCGTGTCCCCGAGGGGCCACAGAGTGCTCACAGAACCCTCCTCGCACTTCCTACCTGGAATGGTGAGTGGCGAGGGATGGGGAGGCCTCAGGCCCCTCTCCAGTGGAGGGGCCATCGCTGATCAGAGGCCTGATGCTGAGCTGGGCAGGGAGGCGAGGATGCTGGGGAGGGGGGAGGTGCGGAGGTTCCCTGGGGGCCTCCCTGGGGGCCTGCCCTGCAACCTCAGGCTCATCCTCTGGGTCCAGGGCTGTTCCCCCTGGTGCCCACTGCCGGCCACAGGGATGAAGAGAAGGACACATTCCAGATGCAGGGAGTGGGGGTTGGGGGGGGAGACAAGCTGCCCCATGGGCCCCCCAGCTCTCAGTGCAGCGTAGGGGGACAGAACGGTCCACTTTGAGCCCTCCCCTGCTCTGCACGCCTCACGCAGTATCGTCTTCAATCCTCATTGGTCCCCATTTCACAGATGAGGAAAACGAAGCCCAGAAGGGTCAAAGCCCCTGCCCAGGTCGCACAGCAAGTGGAAGGTAGGCCTACCAGACCCAGTGGCGGGCAGCCCCTGCCCCCACCCCAGCAGGGCTGCTGCCCTCCCCAGCCAGGGTCCCGGGCGCTGTCCATCGGCGGTGTTGCGGCCACTTCAGGAAAGACAGTAGGTTGTATAGTCACCCACAGCAGGGCCGAGCCCCAAACTATACAACCTACTACCTCACCCCAAAGGGCCGTCAGTCGTGGCACGCGGACGGCTCCGTGGCTTCCGGAGGCACCTCCCGGGGCTGGCCGGAGTGCTGCGGGAAACGGGGCTGCGGGACAGGCCGGCAGGAGCCCTGGGGGTACGCACGGCCCAGAGCGGCCTCACGGAGAGGGCTGCACGGGTGAAAACCACCAACCCGAGGGAAAGAGAGGAGAGAGACGGAGGGAGGGCGGGAGGGGACAGACATCGCAATGTGGCTTTGGGGGAACCGTTCCACTGACTGGATCACTCCCATTGGCACAGGAACGGCCATAATGTTCCCAGGGGACATCTCTGGCACTGGTGACGCCGGGCGGAAGACCATCGGTTGTTGGACCATGTGTCACAAAGGTGCTGTAAGTGTCCCTCTGGCCACCCACCTTCTCCCTCTCCAGCTGCCCCAAGACGGCCAGTGGCCTCAGGACCAGCCTCCCCCCGCCCACTGGACAGGTGGGGATGCCCTCCCCACGGGCTCTGGTCAGTCTGGTCCTGCTGTGCAGGGCGACCTGAGCTGCCCCCACTTTGGGAGAGGCCCCAGGAGGCTGCTCGTCCTTTCAGGCAAGGAAGCCGGCTCCCCTGGGGCAGGCAGCGGGGGCAGCGCTGGAGAGCCCGGACGGCGCTGCACTCCGTGCCCAAAGGCACCGTCAGCCTGGATGAACGTCACCATGGCTGCCACCATGGCCACCACCATCCTGGGGACCCCTGAGGGAAAGCTGGTGAGGGGCGTGCTACTGTCAGTCCATCTTAGAGGTGAGCACACTGGGGCCGCGGGGTAACACTGCCTTCGCAGGGTCACACGGCCGACAGGTGGCCAGGCAGAGGTTAGAACATTCTGCTTTCCGCCTCGTGAAATGGTACGAGTGCTCTGTGCTCTCCAACCCCCAGACCGCCTTCCACGGCCCCACTGCCCCCAGCAGGCTATCTCCTCTGGGCGGGCCCCAGGCTGGGCTGTGCCGTGCGCTCCTCACAGGCCTGGTGAAGCTGGGATCGCCGATCCCGTTTTGCAATGAGGAGACAGACTCAGATGTGTGGGCTCTGGGGTCCCTGGCCCCCTGTCGGGGTGGGGACGGTTTGCTCTTGGGCTCTGCTGGGCTTGGCCTTGCCCAGTCCTGCAGTGGGAGGTCTCACGCCCAGCCCCAAAGGCAGGAGCAGCTGCCACTCCTGAACGAGGCCTGGGTGTCCTGGAGCCCACCCAAGTGCCCTGTGGGGTGACTGGCTGCTGTGAGCCTCATACTGTGGGGGAGAAAACAGGCCAAGGACCTGGCTCCCAGCCCAGGGCTCCCCACTGAATGTCCCAGAGGACTCTGGGGGAGGGACCCTAAGCATGGCCTCTGGACTTTAGACTGAGCTGCCGAGACCCCAATGCCCTCAGGTCGCAGGGACCCCCTGATTCTGACCTCTGGCCCCCTCAGGCCGAGGGCAGCACAAGGCAGGGGAGCCCGGCAGGTGGAGCTGGCTGCAAAACCAGGCTGGCCTCCCCTCTGTGCTTCTCTGGGCACATCTTATACCCTCTCGGCTTGGACTTCCTCGCTGAGACGTGGGGTCAGTGCAGGAGCTGCCCCTCGAGGCGTCTGGGTAGCAGCAGGCCGCCCTGAGCCAGAGCTGGAATCCATGCGTGTGCCACTACGTAGACTCCAACACCCTGCCCTGCGGTCTGCACCCGCCTGCCCTCCCCAAGACCCGGGCTTTAGCTCCAGGCCTGCAGAGCTAACTCCAGGAGGGCCCCAGCCCCAGCCGGGAGACACAGACTGCACACGAGGCCAGCCCGTGTGCTGGGCCCCCGGGGCGGGGAGAGAAAGGGAGACAGGAAGAGACACACACCCTGGTCCCCCCCGGCTGCCACCACAAGCACCCCCTCCAGCGGCCTCCAGCCCAGCCTGGGAGGAGCACACGTGACTTGGCTTCCTCTACTTGGCCTTTGTTCCTGTTCAGGCTAGACTCACCGTGCAGCATCGCGGGTCAATGACAGGTGGCCTGGGTGCATTAGGACTGCACTCGAGGGCTGGTTCACAGCTGGGCAGAGAGAAGGGGCTACCTCCAGGATTGCTGGCCCCAAAGGGCCCTCAAGGCAAGGTGAGCCCAAGGGTAGCAGGTGCACTGGACGGTGAGCCCCAGGGACAGAAGAATCCTCACGGTGCAGAGTGGGACAGGGCTGAGCTCTCCTCCTGTGTCCAGACTCTGTAACAGACCACGGCTCTCAGGCCACATCCAGTCAGGGCGGAGGCCACAGAGAACCGCCAGAAGTGACGAGCTCACAAGTGCAAGGGCGCGTCCTGGGCCTCAGCTCCGGACTGCAGAGCGGCAGGAGGCAGAGGGGTGTGGCTGCAGGTGGAGGGTACGGCTTGGACAAAGGTTTGGCTGTGGCACCCCCAGATCCCCATCAAGGACCCCCATGCCTGATGGCAGGACCTGGAGGTGAACGGAAGGGACACAGCTCTGACCACATCCCTCCTCGAGCGAGGACGGCGGGACAGGTGTGCGGGGGTGCCAGAGGTCATCCTGTGAGGCACCGAGGTGCGCACCCACACGGAGGCTGGGGTGGCAGACTCGCCGACCTGTGCCCAGCGGGACGACAGCGCGAGGCCTCCCGCGGGTTCAGGCTAGGCTGGCCAGAGCAGGGCAGGGGGAAGGGGGCCCTGCAGGGTGGAGCCTGCCCGAGCCGCCCGGACCGGAGCCCTGCCCTAATACACACTCACGGTGAGGAAGGCCGACCACGGACAGAAGCCCCCAGATCAGCACCACTTCTTGACCTGTTCGGGATTTAGGAAAAGAGTGACAAGCGTCAGGTTTGAGAGACGCAGCCAGGCCCCAAGGCAGGACGGAGTTCGGAGTTCGGGGCGCTGCTCTGGGCCTCCTCCCCCCGACGCACCTGCCAGCCCTTGCATCCTGCACTCCTGAGCGGCCTCTCGCCAGGGACGCGCTCCCTGCAAGGGCCTGGAGGGGAGCCTCTGCAGACCCGCAGCTGGATAGTTCTGGGCCAAAGAGGACTGAGACTCAGGCCTTGTCTCTCAACAGTCAGGGCCCCCGACATTCCCGGGCTGGGCAGCGAGCGCCCGTCAAGCTCGCGTGGACACCCTGGGGCCTGGAGTTGGTGGGACCCCAAGAGGGAGGAGCTGGGGTCCCCACTTTACAGAGGAGGCTCTGGCCAGGCTGAGGCCCCTGTCCCATGGCAAGCAAGGCCTGGGACCCCCCTGAGAGCAGAAATCCTGAGAGCAGAAATCCTGAGGAAGGGGCTCCAGAAACCCGCCCCGAGGCCTCAGCCAGTCCTTGCTGGATGGATCACTGCCGCACCTGGCCCCGGCCCATTCCAGCCGGATGACCGGCCAGGACTGGCATGAGGAACGGGAGCCAGCCACACAGGTCCTCCAAGGAAAGGACGCGATAGAAGACAAGCACATGGCTGGACTGCTGACCACTCGGAGGGCTGGAAGCTGAGCCCGAGATGCCACACTCGGAGCCAGACCCCCCAGGCCCGCACCTCTGCTTTTTCCCACCAAGTCCCTGCCCAGCCCCGGCTCCCCTACACCAGCCTCTGGAGCAGAAAAATGCCCAGGGCAGGCCGCCTCTGACCCCCCCGGCCCATCTGTCTTTGTTTGTCCTCTGCCAGGGGAGACCGCCCCCAGTTCTTCCAGCTGCGTGCCCACGAGGGCCCTGTCTCCTATCTGTGTGGGCCTCTCCAGAAGCCATGGGAGGCCCCAACGAGGAATCCCAGCTCTGCCCAGCTCTGGGGCCAGCCGTCCTCTCGGGGGCCCCAGGCCTCACATCGGGAAGAGCCAGCCCTGCGGCAGGTGGCAAGGCAGGGGGGAGAGGTGCTTGGTGGCCGTGGCGGCATTCCTCTCTCCCGAGGGCCTGGGCGGCTTCCCCGCAGGCTTGCCGCTGCCTTCCAATTCCTCTAGGTGAGCAGGGATCGTGACCCGCAGCAGGATCCCCGCTCTGGCTTTGCCCATACCGAGAGAGGGCTCACACACAACGTGGTTTTCTTTAGCCAACAACCCGGGTTGGGGGGGGTTAGGATGTACATTTCTGGGTCTATGACCCATTTGTGGGGACATTTCTGAGCTACTGGGGCAGAAGCCCCACGCTGGTGTGTCTGAGATGGAGGGGAGGATTTGCTGGGCCTCCGTGCCCCACAGTCCTAGGGGTCACCATGGGCCTCAGCCTGGGGAGGGGCCTCTTTTCTGGGAAGACAGTGGGACTCCTGAGACAGACCAAAAGGACCCCTGCCAATCGGCCCAGATGAGACCTGGCAGAGGGGGGCAGACCACGCACTGTGAAGGGGGCTCCCCAAGCAGGGCTGCCAGCTGCCAGCACCAGCCCGCCCGGTCCCGCGGCGTCTGCCTACAGGCGGGGTGCTGGGCAGCACCGGGTGGGAGGAGCCAGGCCAGCCAGGGACAGGTGTGTGGGAGGCCTTCGTGGGCAGGTGGCCCTTTCAGGGCTGGGCGGATGTCTGGAGCAAGGGAGGCAGACAGACGGTGTCACCCCGCAGTCACCTCGGGCTTGGCTCAGGGCCATGGAGAGCCGGGAACCCCCCCCCAGCCGCTGTCCCCCCCCCACTGCCGCCCCGATTAGGTTTCTCCCCATAAAGCGGCCAGTGTTTCTGCTCGGCAAGCCGTGCCAACAATGGAGTCTGGAAAAAAGACATGGGGGTGGCATCCGGGGGCCCGGGCGGGGGGTGGGTCTCCCTGCACACACGGCCTTAAGTTAAGGAGATGGCAGTGTGATCGACCTGGGCCGGGACAGGGGGCTGTGTGCCCACCATGGGCCTGGCATGGCCAGGACGTGGGGAGGCCGGCCAGACCTGCACCTCGGGCACACCATTTCTGGGGCGCCAAAACTCAGCAATCAAGACAAATATCTTAAAGTAAAAGTCTTAAGAATGAACGCAAAAGTGTCCGTGGTATAAAAACATCCAACCTACAGACAGATCCGAGCCGGGTTACTGACTGCTCCTTTTGCCTCAGGCTCCAGCCACCCGGGGAGTACAAGGGGCAGAGGCCTCACCGCGCCCAACAGCACACCCCGGGGACAGAGTAGCAAAACCGATCGAGAATCCGAATTTCCCTGACGCTAAGCTCTTTCCACAGCCCCGCGTCCCTCTCGGAGGCACAAGCCACGCAGGTGGGGAAGAGGCACCTCCAGGCAGGAGACCCCACCCCAGCCCCATGGCTCTGGACAGACCCCAGCCCTCCTTCCGTCTCTGGGCCCCAAAGCGTTCTCTTATTTGCACCCTCTGTGTCCAGCTGCACCCGACCCCCGCCACAGTGGGCACCTCGGAAGCCTGTGTCCTGCTCCAGCTCCCGGCTTTCCCGCGCCCAGAGACCTCCAAGCTGGCAGGGTGGAGGCGGCCGGGCACGCCGCGGAGGCTGGACAGTTGGGCCACAGATGTGGGAGTCTGGAGGCCCACAAAAGTAACACTTGGCAGCCCTTGGGAAGCCAGGAGGCAGGTGCTGGCCGGGGAGGCTGGCTGGCTCTGCAGACACACCAGCCTCCATGGGGGCCATGGGCATGGGGAAGAAGGGACAGCTGGCTCTGAGGTCCACAGGTCATGGCTCTGACCCCGGCTCTGGCACCGAGCAGTGATGAGCCTGGGGCAAGTCAGCACGTCTGGCCTCAGCTGCCCGCTCTGTAGCGTGGGACCAGGACGCCAGGGCCATCGGGAGGAAGGTCAGGGGGCCTCTGTGCCCGGGGAGGGGTGTCAGCGGGGAGAGCAGGTGTTCGCCACTGCAGGGTTTGCCTGGACTCCAAGGGGAGAAGCACGGAGGCGAGCCCCTCCGATCTGGTGTCTCCGTGTGGTGGTAATCATTAGGCAACGGTGTCAGCCTCAAAGGGCGCATCTATCTGAAGTGCTCTCAGTTCAAGCTAGTCTGGTCACAAGGCGAGGAGCAGGGGTAAGGGAGGGGACCGGATGCGTACTTATCATTAAAACCGTCCAGCACGAAAGCCCACCCACAGCAGGCCCAGCTGGCACAGTCCCCTCCGAGACGCTCATTCTGCCGTGGGGCTCTGCGTTCCCCCGAGAGGTGCTGGGTCCGGCCTGGCACGTGGCCACCATCCTGTGCCACAGACTCCCCGGAGGGAGCCAGGCCATGAGTAAACCTCCCTTAACGGTGAAGGAATGTTCTCTCTGGGAACTGCAGCAAGAGAGCGTCTGGGAAGGGCCTGGGGCAGCGTCCTGCAACCCTCCCAGCCTGAAGGGCTTGGCTGCCCCACAGGTGTCTGCGGGAGGCCTCGAGCAGCTCCCGAGGCCCCACCCTGCTGCCCAAGCTCTCCCTGGGTGTTCTTGACGGGGCGGAACTGACCCTCAGCCATGCAGACGACACAGATCGGGGCCAAGCCCCCAGGTCCGCCTTGCATACTCCACGCTGCATGAGAAACAGCGTCAGCCCCTTCAAACGTGCACTCCTCAAATGCCGCTCCCTGCTTCTGTGCAAGGTCACGTCTAAGTTCGTCTAGGAGGTGCGCGGCCCTCGGAGGACCTCAACACCGGGCACTGGGGGCAGGTGCGGAGGCACGCCGCTCCCACCCACCTGCCAAGGCCAGTGGTGCACGGTGGCCCACAGCGAGGGGCCCGGTGCTGGCTCCAGAGACGAGGGTGTCTCCTCTATGGCTGCCCAGTCCCCACCGCCAAGGCCCCCGGATGCCAGGCAGCCTGCTGCTTGCGTGACAGTCTCTCCCCCACAACGTGCTGACCCGCTGGGCGCGGGCAGAGCGCTAAGCTTGTTAATGCCGGGCCCAGAGCAGGAGCGGGAGTGCAGGAGGAGGCCTCAGGTGCCCGCTGGCTCCCAGCTCTGGAAAGACGCTCTTCAGGATAGCCTGGCTCTAGGGGATGTGTGTCCCCCAGAAGACAGGACTGTGCGGGGCAGGGGGCTGGGCTGCAAGGGGTTCACCCCCAGCTCTGTGCAATGAAGAGTAAGCTGGCTCAGGCCCCGGGGGAAGCCCAGCTGCAGGGTGGCACCCTGGTCTTTTGGCACCAAGCTCACCTCCTCCAGGAAGCCCCCTGTCCCTGCTTCCTGAGGACAGGCAGGACCTGAGTCCAGACCGGAAACCTGACCGACCACCACGAGCCTAGGGCCCAGCACACGGCCCCACCAGGGGGCCCAGAGGCTCCCCAGGCAGGTGAGGGTGTGGGGTGACGAGCAGAGGGCTGAGCGCGGGGCTCCTCTCCCCAGCGTGGCCTGGAAAAGACCCGGCCCTGTCGCAGTGAGTCCGGGGAGCCCACCCCCACCCACTCGGGTGAGCGTCATTTCTAGAAACATCCGTGTCGGCCCGTGGCTGCCAAGGACTCCCTCCAGGAGCATGGCTTTAATTACAGCTCTTCTGGGCTCTGCTTCGCAGCATCTCCGTCTGCTCATCAGGGAAGTCTGGGGGGCGGCGAGGGGGCCGGCCAGGCTGGGTGAAGGGCCGGGGTTCCCGGACGGCCTTGCCAAGACGCGCGCTGGTGCCAAGCCCAGGGCAGCCGCGGCCAAGGCCAGGCTGGGGCGGGGGCTGGTGCTGGGCTCCGTCCAGGCCACTCGGGGCAGGCGGCCGGGCAGTGGTCTCCCTCCCTCCTCCCCCGCCGGGCCGCCCGCCCGCCCGCCTCACACACAAAATGGCGGAGGGCTGCAGCGGCCATTTTGTGCAGCCCCAGGAAGACAAAGGCAGCCGGCAGCCGGGGGCAGGAAGGACGGACATCCACTCTGGAAGTGTGGCCGCCTGGCCTGCACGGAGGCCCAGGAGGGCCTGGCCAGAGAGGGCGGCAGGCAGTGCCCTCTCTGGAACCTTCCTCCAGCCCAGGCCCCCGGCCACCCTGAGCTGCCAGAGGCACCCTCACCCCTTTGAGGGGCTCTGGGTGGTCCTGGGGATGAGCTCTTGGCCTGGGCAGTGGCACTGATGCTCTCCTGCCTTACAGAGGGGCGGCCCAGTGCGAGGCGGTGACGCTGAGAGGCGGGGTGAGCGTAGGCTCCTGGCCTCCCAGGCCTGGGCTCCTTCCGGGTGAAAATCATCCTCTGCCCCAGCCCCGCAAACGGTAGTCTTTCCTTGCCCGACGCGGGGTGGCCTCGGACCAGATGGCCTGAGGGCTGCCCTGCATTCCAGGGACATCCCAGCACATCCCACCCTGTGGTCCAGGCTGGCAGCTTCTTCCTGCCCACTGCCGGCAGGCACAGGGACAGCTGGCAGGACCGGCCATGCCAGGGCAGCGCCACGGGGACACCAGCAAGACCAGCTTCGGGGACGCCTGGCCACATCCCCCTCCCTGAGCTCCTGCAGCACCTGCCTGATGGGGCCTCGAGGCTCCCGTCCTGCATCCACCCCCTTGTTTGTGATCTCTGGGAACCCAAGGAGCTGCCCCAACAGACACCTGGCCTCTCTGGAGCACAGCCCGCCAGGCAGCGGGTACACACCAAGCGCCCGTGTCTTTATGACTCTGCCCTGCCCGTGGTCTCCATATCTTTACCAGATGTCACTCAGGACCCCAAACGTATGGCAGACACAAGCAGGACTGCTCTGGGGGCCACGGGGCCAGCCACAGGCCTCCTCCCTGCTGATGCACAGTGAAAACCTGAGAGCAGCAGACTGAGGCCCAGGGGTTCTCTGTGCCCTGGCTCTGGCTGAGGCCAGCGTGGGACACTCGAAGGGCACTGCGTCCAGGGAGATGCAACTCACGCGCGGGGACAGAGCCCAGGCCCTGTGCTCTGATGGGGACGGGCTGATCCAGAGCCAGGGCCCGGGCCTGTGTCAAGAAACAGGAGGGTGGGATTGGGAGGGAAGCCCCACACCTTTCCTACAGGGTGGGTGCTGCCGTGGCGACAGTGGTGTGGAGGGCAGATGACACAGTCCCCGTCGCTCATGTGACCACAGTGGTCCTGACAACCTGCAGAGCGTGAACAAGGTGCTGTCCTCAAGGAGGACATGGAGGACCTCTCCCGGGAGCCCTGGTTCAAATCCCCATTTGCCCAATGTTGCTGCCAACGTGTGTGCCTTTTCCTGGGCATGTGCTCCCCGTGGCAAAAGGGCCAAACGCAGACACCGCACACCCGCCGCATGCCAGGCACCAACCTGAGCCGACTGCACCGAGCGCCCCCGTCCGCCCCCTTTACAGCCCGATCCGCGGAGGAGAGACTAGCAGAGGGAGGCTAAGCTACCTCCCCACACACAGCCGAGACAGGCCGCCTCCTCCCGTGTTTTAGGCACGAGCAAACAGAAACCCACCGACGTCTCCATTTACTGGCCAGGTCATGCTGCTAAGAAGGACCAGACCCCTCTGTACTAGGTGACCCCAGGAAGCCCCACGTCTGAGACATTCACTTTCTCTTCCTCCAAGTGACAGCAGGGGTGTCCTGGCTCCCCAGTCCTCCGAGGCCGGCCAGGCTCGGTGGGCAGGTGTTCTTGGAGAAGAACCGCTCAGACTCAGGCGTGCTGGGGCAGGGACCTCAGGCTGCTGAGCAGAGTAGAAGCCCATGCTTTCCCACCCAGAGCTGGTCCGCTGGCCTTGCAGCTCCAGGACAACTGGGGAACAAGGCCTCTAACCAGGGAGATGTCTGAAGCCAAGCATCCTGCTGAGCCCAGACCGCGGAGCACAGACAGCAGCCCCGGACACTCCCAGCCGCACTGGGTCTAGGAGCCGCTTGGTTTCACTCCAGTGGCAAGATGGCGGGAAGAACCTTCTAGCCCACCCTGGGCACCACTGCACGGAGGGCCTGAGCTGGAGACCCTGTCCCCTGCCTCCTGCCTGCCCCCCAGGGAGGCTGCCTCTTAGCATCCAGCAGCCTGGTACCTCAAGGGAAGCCACACACTCCTGGAACCCAGAAGTGCTTCTGCTTTTGAGTGGGCCAGGCCCCTGCTCTGCTGCCGGTTGGCTTGGTGGTCTGGGGCTGGCCCCTGGACCTCCCTGAGCCTCTGCCCCCCAAGGCGCCCCCCAGCAGGGCTGTCAGCAGCAGTGATGGCTCTTACAGGAGGGGGGTCCAGCTCAGGGCCTGGCACAGTACCAGCACCCGAACGGAAGGCGGCTTTGTCAGGTGCAGCTCGCAGGACAGGCTCTCCTTGCCACCCGTCCTCAGAGGGTCCGCGTGTCCCATCTCTCCTCCCGTTTCAGGTTAACCACCCCCAGCCAGAGCGCTGCTTGGAACCGAGACGTAAGCCCTGAATGAAGCCCATCGTTCTGCATTTTGTCAATATTTTCACTCGGATCAAAAGATCAAACTTGAGGTATTTTTAAGGCCTTAATTTCTATCTGGGCAAATAAAGGCTATCCAGACGGTTAGCATTAGAATAAATTTCTGTCCCTCCTCGGCCGTGGGCACCAGGCACAGGTCAGCCTTGGAGCCAGCAGCGGGGGCTCCGCGGTGTGGCCCGGCCATGCAGTGTTCTTCTGGAACCAGGGCAGCCCGTCTGTCCCCAGGAGCCCAGGGTGCTGAGGCTGGCAGGGCCACGTCCCTTCAGGGAACAAGGCACCACTGGGCGCTGAGCAGAGGCACGTGGCTCCTGTCTGCACTGGGCCTGGGGAGGCACCAGGGGCTCAGCACAGGGGAAGGCACTAGAGACGGAGGGAGCCTCCTGTGCCCAAACTTCTCCCCATCCTGGGCCAAGTCGGCACAGACTTCACGGAGAACAATACCGAGTCAGTCCCCAAACAAATCCCACCAACCGAGTCACCGTCCCCCATAAACCATCGGCACCTCCCAGCCCAGCATCCTGAAAGGGCTCCATTGTCCCAATGACCCTCCGCGAACACGGGTGAGGCCAGTGTTGAGCTATGCCCAGCCACCAGCCTGTTTCTGGCCGAACAGAATGGAGATGGTGAGCCCCACCTTGCTGGTAGTGCTGGGGCTACCGACCGCGTGTGCGCACAGGAGCGTGGCCCTCCCCTCTGGCCCTGAGCATGTCCTCACCCCTGCAGCGACGGCTGTACAGTCATACTGGTGACTACTCAGGCTCCGGGTGAGCAGAGAATGAGCACCTACTGTGTGCATTGATCTGCATGCATTCCATCCACTGCACAGTGTGGGGACTACGAGTTCTGCCCTGGGAGAGCCCACTCTCCCAGGCCTGTCACCCCCCCAGGCCATTCCCCATATGTCCTGGGCCTCAGCTGCTGTGCACGGGCCCTGTTGCCTTAGCCTAGGAGCCCTTCTGGCCTCCTAGGTGGGCTGGCCCTGTCTCCTTGGACCTCTGCCCATGTTCCTGGGGACCCACCCCGTGGCCTCCTGCACGTGTCCATCAGAGCTTGGAGACTCAGGGCCCAGGTGCATGTTCTGGTGCTCAAGCCCGCATGAGGAACATCCCTCCGCGGGTATGGGTCTCATCGGGAGCCCGGAGGCTACCACGGCTGGAGATTTCACAGTGGATGCCCAGGAAAGCACCTGGACTAGATGGCCTGGGGCACAGCCCAACAGGCCCTGGGGACATCTGGGACCAGCTGCACCCTCAGGCCCCGTTTCCCCAGCAACAGCCTCCCACAGCTTCTAACCGCTCTGCTCTGTCTCCTCTCTCTCCGCGCCCTGCTCTGCTTTCTCCCTTCGTCCCCTTCCTCTGTTATCCTCCCCTCACGTCCCCCTTCCCCTGTCCCACGTCCTCTGGGGGCCTCCCCCTCTCCCCACCCACGTTCCACCCCCCCTCCACGGGCCCCGGCTGGCACACGCTCTGCGTGCAGACACAAAAGCCCCGGGGCAGCGTCTGCAGACTCTTTCGAGCAAGCTGGACCTGTAAACACACAGGGCCCAGATGGCAGAGGGGTCCTGAGCCCAGACGCAACAGCCTGGGAACACGGACCTGGGAGGTAGGCCTGCCCCTGGCCATGGCAACAGTGGGGGGAGGGGTGACGCCTGTCTGGCCCACATGGCCCCACGGACTCCCCAGGAGGCTAGACTCAGCCAAGTGGGCCCTACACTCTGCCCCGCAGGCCGGCTCTCTGGAGGAGCAGAGCGTGGGCAGGGGCTCTGAGCACGACAGGCCCCCGTCAGGGCCACGGGGTGGCTGAGCTAGGGAGTGGCAGGCTGAGGACCTTTACACCTGCTGAGCCCCTGCACTCAGCCCACTCCACAGACACTTCAGACCGTCCCAGCAGCTGGCCCAAGCCCTCCCACCACAGACCCCCGAGACAGATGGCTCCTTGCAGAAGGGGCTGCACTCAACTTCTGTGCAGAAGGGAGCCGGAAAGACGGGCCCGAGTCCAGCTTCCTGGGGCAAGAGTCCTGGGCAAGCCCCTGACTCCTGGCAGACCTTGGTCCCTTGGCTATAGAAAGAGGTCGGTGGCAGGTCAGGGCCGAGGCCAGAGCAGACCCAGCTGAGCCTGCCCGGCTCCTCAGTCCTCCACAAGCTGTGTGGGTGTGCACGTGTGTGTGTGCGTGCACACACGCGTGTCCCATTTCAGACGTGCCCAGGCCTGGGGGGTGTCTGGGGGAAGGGGGAGCCCTGACTTTCAAGGTTCAAAATGCAGTACTGACCTGAGGGAGGCAGAATCAACGTGACTTTCAGGGGTCGCCTGCAGGATGAGGAGGCAGGAAGAAGGCGAGAGTCCTGGAAGGAGAGACATGCCATGTAAGTCTCCGGAAGGAGACCCCAGGTACGCAGGCCTGTGGGCCCGGTCCTGAGTCAGTCCCTGCAGCCCCGGCCCACCCTGCCCTGACAGCCTGGGGGGGGGCCACCTCAAGGACCCCAGGGCCGTGACACTGCTGCATCGGTGTGACTTTGTGTCCCCAACCCTGGGAATGACACCCCAATCTTCCGGGGCCATCCGTCTCCAAGGGGCAGCAGTCAGCTGCAGGTGTAACCACACGCATGCGGACCTGGGGCACATTCAAGATCAGACTCCGCAAGGCCTGATGGCTTGGCCGGGGCCCCTCACTGCCTCTCTCTCCACCTGGATTTTTAGGGTTGGGGAGAATCAGCTGACACAGCGTGGGAGGGGTTCAGGAGCATAAGAGGAACACAGCTGTGCTGAGCATGAGGGAGCCCCCCAACCCTCGCCCCGGGCTTTGGGGCATCTATGGGCATCAGACAGCTCCCTCAGCATCACCATTGCAGATGGTGTGCCCTGAACACCACTTCCGGCAAGGCACAGTCTTTTCCTCTTTGCTTGGGCTGCTAGGAAGCTCAGAGCTGAATTTACAGGAAATTACCAGCAACCAGAGACTTCTACATGACGTGGCTTCTTTTAAGCCTAACTTCAATTCTCCCTTTCCCCTAATCTCCTATTTTTTTTAAAGATTTTATTTATTTGACAGAGAGAGAAGCAGCGAGAGAGGGAACACAAGCAGGGGGAGTGGGAGAGGGAGAAGCAGGCTCTCAGTAGAGGAGCCCGATGTGGGGCTCGATCCCAGAATGCCGGGATCACGCCCTGAGCCGAACCCCTCCTCTGTTTATTTTTATCTTTCTGCATTATCTATGTTGCTCTAAGGCTTAATGTAAATATAAATATTCGTATTTTTTATATTTATGTTTGTTTATACAGCAGGACATAAATATGTAACACCTTAGTTCCCTCTCTGCCCATATGATCAGTGGGGGCTGTGTATGTAGGCTTCATCTTTGCAAGTAGTGGGTTAGGACTGATCCCAAGCCAGATCCCTCCACTTCTTGGCCAGAAGCTCCCTCTTCTGCTCCATTGGTACCCGGGGCGGGGGGTGCGTAGGAAGAGGTCTGGATCCCAGGGAGAGGCCATGGCCTCCCCAACACCACACAGCAGCGAAGCCCAGGTGGGTCTGAGACCCAGGACGTGTGATCTGGAGCCTGTGGCTTAGTCCCCCGCCATGACGTGGCCACTCCCATCAGCTCTTGGGGTTGGCAGTGGCTGCCCAGGCCGGCACTGAGTATGGAGGTGCTGCCTTAGAACACTGAGAGCCTCGGGGTCTGGAATATAACCAGGCCAGACCTCTGGCAGGCCCCACCCAGCACCTGCCGTGGGCAAGTGGGCCCCCTGTCCTGCTGTTGTGCAAACAGACCCATGACCAGCACACAGGGCTGCTTGGGTCTTGAGGTCGGGGTGGAGACCTCTCCCCACTTGGTTGTCTCCCCAAGGCTGTGAAACGAACCCGTGGCCATAGCAGGCCTGGGTTCCTGGGGTGCACAGACCCTCCTGACAGCCTCAGAGGTGCAGCCGAGGACCTGGCCACACCAGTCCCCCACCTGCCTCGACCTACCGTCTCATCTCACTTATTAGCACCAGCACACATAAACCTGGAATAACGGACGTAGGGAACTGGACCCCACGAGCTCCAGCGAAGGAGAAGCCAGCAGAGCGCCAGGGTGGCCCAAACACCTGGACAGCTGTCTGCCCTTCACTGACACATAAACCACTGCGCTTCTCGGGTGCCTGCTGTGTGCAGAGACTTGTGTCCTGTCCCCCGGCCTTCTCATGGAAACCATGTGTGCTCTGGGATGCACTGTGTGTCCCCAGCACTCCACCAGGAGCAACTCCTGCCCCGGCCTTCTGGAGGAGGAGACGGAGGCTCTGAAGGGGCCTGTCCAGGAGGACGGCTCGCAGCTGGGAGGCTGGGCGTGTCCGCCACTTGGCATCATGCAGGGGGCAGTGGCTCGGAGCTCGCTCAGGAGAGTCTCTGTGCCAACAGCTCAGCCCTCCCGGCCCTCCCTGATTCTATCTGCTTCAAGGAAGCAAATCAGGGTCCTCAGGCCGCAGGGCAGGCCGAGGACTCAGGGAGACGCAAAGGCACACGGCAGGCCAGGGAATCCTTTGCTCTGCACCTTGTTCCTGGTCCCAGAGTGGGATCTCAGCCACCTGCCAGGGGCCACACAGAATACCTCAGGAAGGGTGGGCCTGGTGTTGGGCTCTTCTGAAAGACGGGCTCACGCTCCCTTCCTGGCCAGGCCACCCCCCTCCCGGGCTGCTTTCCTGCCCTGACCCACGGCAAAGACCATCTACCTGGGCTATGCAGTCCTGGAGGGTCTCCTGAAGGCCAAAATGGGTCCTGCCTCCTTGGGGGTGCTCTGGAATGAGTCAGGTTCTGAAAGACACAAGGTGACCAAGGAATCAGCCGGGCAGGCCTGGTGGCACATGACCTCTAGAATGGGAGGGGGCTCGGTGTGACCCTCCCCACCTCTCATTTACCCCTCCCAACCACCCACAGATGGGTCCAGCCCACCACTCACTGCGGGCAAGGCACCAAAGTGCCCAGAGGTTACAGATGGCAAGGGAAGCCTCGTCCGACCGCCCTACTCCCAGCCCTGGTCTGGACTCCCACCCCAAACCAAACCCCAACCACTGGCTTCCCTGCGGCCCAGCCACACATATCATCCAACGCTTGCAGGGATGCCTCCGGAGTCAGTCTCCCCAGCTCTGGTAGGAGGCTGCGGGTCCCCTGAAATCAGCTCACAGGTTCCAGGACTGCCCGTGTCCCCGGAGTTGGCAGCTCTGCAGGAGGGACCAGCTCCCATGCAGCTGTGTGCACCCTGGCCCAGCACGGTGCCCACACCCAGGAGGCATCCGGGATGACGGGGAAGCGCCCCCTGCTCTTGGAACAATGTCTCTATCTGGGACTCAGAAAGTGTAGATGTGACTCTGGGCCTTTTCCCAATGAGCCAGGGAGAGGTGACCCCAGGACCGACTAAGCAGGAACACCAGGCCCTGGGGGCCCCTGCGAGCATCCGGCCCAGGGTGACTTGGAGGCCAGGCTCTTGCCCCTGCCCCACCTCCAGCTCAGGCCTGCATCCGGGGTCCAGGCTCCCCCAACACAGGGCTGGCTCCCTCTCTGTGAAGACGGAATCGCAGACCCAGACCCAGGCCCAACTCACCGCAGAGAGGAAGCGGGCTGGACCTCAGCCGGACCCACTCTGCCTTTGCCCCAGGCTGAGCGTGAATGGGCGGCCGGGAGGAAGGCAGGGTTCCGGCACCGAGCCCCAGCTGCTGCGTGCCTCCCACACCCTCCTCCCCTGCCCTTTGTGAGCGCCCCCAGGTCCTGAACATGCTCACGCAGGCTGGGAGGCTCCCACAGACCCCCCAGGTGCGAGAATGAGGTTGCTCTGGCCCTCCAAGAGTGCCACCTTCCCTTGACCCCATCACCGAGCAGGTCCCACCCAGAGCAGGAGCTCCTGGGGCCAAGAGCCACCTGGTTGCCACCAGCTGGCTTGCAACCCTCCCCCTCAGGCAGAGGTCCCTGACAGTGGGGGTCTTGGGACTCAAGGCCCTCAGAGGCCGGTGGGGACCTGCTGGTGGGCTCCCAAGGATGTGCTTGGACTCCCAGCCCCAAAACGCTGGGTGGAACCCCAACACCACCCTTGAGTCCCTCAGCTCTGGGCCTAATCCTGTTTCCCCTCTCTCTCATTGCCTAGAGCCTCTCTTAGCCCTAGTGTCCCTAGCTACAGAATGGGGCTTCTGGGCTGGAGCACCTCACTGCCCTGTTTCATAGGAGGGGAGCACCCCCAAGAGGGACCGCCCTGAGGCAGCACAGCCCTTGTCTAGCCAGCCAGGACGCCTCCCTGCCTCTCCTCCCAGCAGGATGGAGCCCCGCAGTGCACCCATGTTGAAGGACCCTGGGCTCGTCTGCCTGCACCTGTAAGATGGGCAGGTTAGGAAGTCCCTCGAGCTGGGGTGTCTCTGATGTCCTCACCTGGAGCTGATGGGACAGCGCCCTGGGGCCTGCCCAGGAAAGGAGAGCCCCAAACAGCACAGGGGAACCAACGGAGCACACACCCACTCTCCCTCTGGACTGCGAGAATGGCCTGGTTGGGGCTCACAGAGGGCCGCTACCATGGGCAGCACACTGTGGTGCCCACAGGACCAGCAGCCGAGGCCCCCTTCTTGCAAATAGTCCCATTCAATATAACTAGTTGATGTTAACAACAGAAATCAGGCTTCCAGGGAGCTGGAGGAGGTGAAAACAGGACAAGGCCACCCCATGCCTGCTCTTGACTCAAGGTTGTGGATATTCCATCCTGACAGGTGAGCAGAGATCCAGCTGCGGGAGCAGGTCTGGCTCTGGGATCCTGGCACAATCCTTATACCACATAGGCGCCACACATGGCCATGGCTGAAAACTCACAAGGACAGCTGCCCAGGGCGGGTGATGTGAAGCCTGGGTGCCCCTTTCTGCTTCAGAGCAGCACCGACAGAATGCTCTCCCCCTGGGATACTCTGTTGCTCCCATATCCTTGTACCCACTCTCCCGTGACGGCACAGAACAGCCAAGCTAAGCATCCACCAGGCACCGGCACAGACAGGCGCTCCCTTGGCCTGCTGCCTTCACTCTGCCTGTTCCAGTCACTGCGTGCTGAGCTGGACAGCCATCGCGTTGCCTGCCCTCAGAGCCCTTACAAATCTTGTGAGGGCCTCATTCCCCCTTGGGGAAGAGGCCTGAGCCTTCTGAAGCTGTCCTCCCTCAACAGGCCAGTCCACATGGTGGGCCAGGGGGCCAGGGCCAGGGGCCACTGCCTGTCTCAGGGTCAGTAATGAATTTGGGCCTCCAAGTTCCAGAGGTTGAGAGGCAGGCTAGGGGAGCATGGGGAGCTGGCCAGACCCACGGCCTCTGCTAGCTGTGCGGCTCCAGGCACAAGCTCGCCCTCTCCTGCCATTCCCTCCTGTGATGTGCGAGGGCTGCCGGCCTCCCAGAGCCATGGTGGCTGTTACTGGTGACAAAAGGACGAGTCCCAAACCCAAGGCTGGCTCATAATGATGCCTACCATTGATCCCCTCGGGGGCCTGGCACGGGGGCCTGTTCCCTCGCAGAACCTGTGCCCCATGGTGAGGTCACTTGGACGACAGGGTCAGCCCAGGCCATCTTGGCAGTTTCTCCCACATGCACTCCTGTCCTCTGGAAGGCTTTGGCACAATGAAACTGGTGCATAATTGGTCAGAACCAACCCTAGGCCCTGGCAGAATGTCTCAGAGTCAATCCCTGCCTTGCCCAGGCCCACGAGTAACCTGGTCTCTGGAACATTCCTGTGTCTATCTACAGGGTAGTCCAGGGGCCACTGAGGTCCCATTTCAGCTCTGGACAAGCCCCTTCACCTCTCTGGGCCTTAGGCTCCCAATCTGTTATACAGGGACAGGGACAGTGACACCCACCTCCTCAAATTTACATGCAAGATTAGAGATGATACCCTCTGCACACCCAGGCTGCACGGGGCTCACTGGACGGCATGCCCACCACTGCCCCCCGGGGCACCACGAGGACCTGTAAGAACTCACTCTGGGCCTTCATCCTGGAGAAATTCCTCCTCCACATCTTATCTTACCAGGAACCAAGTCGCCCAGGCCTAGGGCCTGACTGGACGCCGTGGGGCAGGAGCTCAGAGCCCCCAGCAGAAACCCTGACATTGGCCAAACTGGGTGCATGGGTCCCCAGAGGGCTCAGCCTGCCTTGTCCATACTTCTCTTTGGCATTAAACTTGCCCTTCTCCAAGGTCATGTGTGGGAGAAACAGCTTACAAACTGGAAGAGCTGATTGCTAATGAACCATGCACAGAGCTCATCCCCCATTTCTGTACGGAAATGCCCCGCAGACGACAGAGGCCTGGCCCTGGGGTTGAGCCATGTCGAAAACCCAAGGCCTCTGGTACCCAGGACAGGTCGGAAGGCGTCCGATGTAGGCCGGGAGCTCATGGGCAGCCCCGTCCTCTGGCAGGAGTGCCAGATGCACAGGCCAGGGTCCCAGCCGAGCTCTGCTGCTCCTCCACTTGGGTCAACGTGGCTGCGGCAGGGACTCGGGGAGCCGGGACTCGGGGGGCCGACGGCCACCACAGCAGCCAGCGTGGCAGGCCACAGGAGGGCTCAAATCCCCAAGGACACGGCATCCAGCGGCAGAGCCACCAGCCCCGGGCAGGAGCCCGGGCTGCTGAGCCCAACAGGCCGCTGAGAGTCTCCCCGGTTGCGTGGCCTTCAGGACCCTGGCCTCTCTGAGCCCCAGTTTTGTATCTTAAGAAGCAGCCATTCACACCTACCAGACAAAGCTGACATCAGGAACACGAAATGAACAAACGTGAACCTCCCACCGGCTTGGCCCGCACTCACAGAAGGCGCTCTGCCAGGCAGCGGCCGACGCCACGCACGTTATCAGCTCGGGGCCAGGGGCGCGAGTCACCGCCAGAGACGCGTCCGTTCACACACCCACCTTGAGCTCTACCAGGTCGCGGGCGTCACAAGGGATGGCCATACGTCTAAAGGCAAAGGAACAGGCCCCAGCACCAGCCTGACAACAGGGGTCCCTGTCTCCATGGACGGACGTCACTTCCAGGCATCAGACTCCAAACACTCCGGATGCAAATGGACACTTCGGGGTGGGCCCTGCCCCAACGTGGCAGTATCGCCACCACCATCGGCCTGGACGGGCCTCAGCGCACTCCCCACTCTCAGTCGCCCCCTCTGCCCACCAAGTCTCCTCTGCTCCTTTTAAAGGGCCCAGAAGCACCCTGTCGACAGCGCGGCCTCACGGCAACCCCCTGCGCCTTGTGTAAATGTCTCTCCTTTGGGGGGAGAACGTGCAGTGGGGATTTGGGTGGGTCAGGGTCGCTCGGGCCAGGGGGTTAGTTTTGTGATTTAAAGGAGTTTTTCCTCATTCAACGAGATCTGGACAACCACGAAAAGGAGGAAAAGGCAGCCAGCAGTCCTCCTCTGCTGAGGCCGGCCCGCGGAGGACTCCCCGTCCCAGGAGGGGCTCCCACACGCACCAGGACAGGCGGCCACAGCGTTCCGGGGCAGTGGCTCCCACTGGCTGTGTCTGATGAGCAGCTGCGCAACATCTCGTCGGATAACTTTGTCACAACTCCCTGACCCAGACGCCCCACCTGCACAGCCGCCAGCCGCTTCCTTTCTCTTGTCCCGAGAGGCCTTAGGAAGCACACCTCTGGCTTTATGCATAGATCTTAACCCTTTCGCTGGGGAGACTCCTAGGAGCGGGGTCCCCGCTGAAAGCCCAGGAGTACTTTCACAAGCCTGAGGCAGCTGCTCCAACCTGGCCCCTCAGAACCTTCCGGAGACCCACCAAATGTCAGAGGTGGTGGGGAAATGGAGGCTCAGAGTGGGGGAGGGGGTGGCCTAAGATCACAGAGCAGGCCAACAGCAGAGCCAGGGAGGGACCGAGGCCCCTGCTCACAGGTCAGGCGTGATCTCCCCGAGGCACACTTTTCAAAAGGCCTCAGTGGAAGCAGCCTCAGACCTGTCCCGGCTGGGCAAAGACGCTGGGGCCCTCGGAAGGGTCTGGGCACCAATGCCCTCATGCATCACAGACCCGCAAAGATGAACGACGGGAGAGAAGAGGGGTACGGTGGGTGCTACGGAGGAGCTGGGCCGTCCACCACCAAGGGAGAGCAGGCAAGAGGGCCTTGGAGTTTGTGAGGACTTCCTGGAGGAGGAGGACCCCCATAAGCCACAACACGGTGGCAAGGCCGTGCAGGAAATTCACAAACAGGAAATGTCCGATCTTGATTAACAGAATGTGCCACTGCTCGCCAATGACATCGGATGAGCCGACAGAGTCCAGCTTCCACGCCCACTGAGCTGAGGGGAAAAGGCCCCAGAGCCTTCTAGGGCACCTCTCACAGCTGGTCTTCCCGACTGAATCCCCACCCCAAAGCAGCAGCCGTGGTTTTCCCGTGGCCTGGAGTTACCTGGAGTCCTCCCTCCGTGGGCTGCAGGTGCTCAGGGCTCAGGCCTGTCCATCGGGCGCTGCCACGCCGTCCCCGATGAGGTGGGCTCACAAGCCCCTCAGATTAGTCCTAAAAGGGAACAAATCGGTGGAGGTAAGTAAGCTCTGTCCCCTTGTTTCTCTGAGCATCGCGGCCGGGCGACGTGACCAGCCTGGTGGCTCGTGCGGCCGCACTCAGTGCAGGGTTCACAGCCTTCCCTTCTTCTGTTCCAGCCTCGGGATCCCATTTCATTCATTCATGAAATGTTCCCCCAAGAGCCTGCCCTGGGCCACTGGCCGGTCCTGCTGGAGACGCTCAGTCCTCCAGGGCAGACAGGTGCGGTGAACTGATCAGTGCAGTGGGCAGGTGGGAAGCGAGGAGGGCCTCCAGGAGGAGGTGATGCTGGGCTGCAGTCTAGAGAAGTGGGAGGATGGCAACGTGGAGGGGGCAGTGCAGGGTGCTGGGAGCCTCTCAAGTCCCAGGGTGGGGAGGCTGGACTTGCGCCTGGAGCTCGACGGGAGCCCCACAGGGTGGAAGTCAGGGCAGAGGTTTGCATGGTGACCACAGGTCCCTGGAGGGGCAAGACACGGACATGCCGAGTGGCCGCGGAGCTGGCAGGACTTGGGCACAGTCTGGGTGTGGCCGGGAGGGGAGCCGACAATGACCCTGGAGGTCAGCAGCTGGGGGACATCCCCCAGGAATTATAGGGGGCGGGAGGGGACAGCTGTGGTCACAGCAGAGGAAATCCCCTAGTGGGGGCTGCCCACAGTCGGGCCCCAAATGGTGCACGGTCCAGGGAGCCCACCGGGGCCAGCCACGGCCTCTCTCACACCCTGGCCAATGTGGCGAGCTGTGTCCTCATTTCGTTTGAGAGCGCGCCCAGATCCCAAGGCGAAGAAACGCACCTTCTTGCTTCTGGCAGACGCCACGGCCCTGGCCCCCCTTCCGCGGCACCAAGAACGAGAGGCACTACCTGCACCCTGACCAGCACCGCTCTAACGGGCCGGCCGCTCTGGCTGGGGCTCCTCGGGAACAGTCTGCAGGAGGGACGCAGCCTCCCAGACCTCAGCTTCCCGGCTGGCGGCCTGTCCGTGAGGCCGCCCCAGATAGCAGACGTCAGGGCTCAGCACACAGAGGGGCTCTGTCCCCAGGACACAAAGCAGAGCCTGGGTGCTGGGCGGCATCCGCTGGCCTCGCTGCCTCCCTCCCAGCGGGTCTCTGGGGGCACAGGGGGACTGAAACAGGAGGGGCGGTGGAGACCAGAGGAGCCGGCCTGCCTGCCATAAATCACCACGCCAGGCTTTATAATTATCTGGGCACTTAAGCTCCTCTTTCTTCTCTTCCCCCTTTCCCTGGGGAAATTTCCTTCATTTCCTACATTATCCCGGTCTCCCCGCATGTCTCAATCAACCTCGGCCACGCCACAGCCTGCTCCTCCGAGCTCGCTCCCGCAGCCAACTTTCACTAGGGAGGGCGGGCTGCAAGGCAGGAGGGTACCGCCGTCCAAACCCAAGTGCCCTTCCTGCCCAGGGCAGAAATCGGAAAAGGCCACCATGCCTGTCCTTCGAGCTGTGGTGGTGAGGATGTCCCCGGTGTCTGTCAGCTCTGGCTCCCACCCCCAGGGATCTGTCAGTGAACCCAGGGGGCGGTGGGCTTCCTGGGGAGGCAGGCCCGAGGTCGAGTGGGGTCCCAGATGAAGAAGAGGAAACGCCACTGCATCGGCTACCCTGGGCTTTCGGGCAGCCGTTCCAGGTGACCTTCCCTGGGGCCAGGCTGGGCAAGCGTCACCCCGCCAGAGTCTGGGGCAATCTGGAAGGTGCAGCCTGCTTCGTGCATGGGGAGGAGGCTGCAGTGGGAGCGGTTCTCACACCACCTTCTACCGTTTGTCCAGCCCGACCCCAAATCTCACCTAACTCCCACGTGCCTGCAGGGCTGTGTTACTCTCCCCATTTCACAGATTCTGAGAACACTGAGGCCCAGGGAGGAAAGCAATCTGCCTGAATCATTCCTGGCTGCTGTGAAGGCCTGCCAGTACGAGGTTCTCTTTGCATATAAGCTGGAAAGGGTCCCCGTAGGGCAGTGGCAGGGCCCAGCAGAAGGCAGGTCGGGCAAGAGCCCTCAAAGGGTCTCCCATCCTCCCCGGTAAAACTCCCACCTCCTGAGAGGTGGAGGGAGAGGCAGCACCTCCGCCAGGGCATCAGGCTGGGGCCAGGGGCCGCTTCCGTAAACCAGCCCTGGGCAAGCGTTCCAAGTCAACAAGCGACAAGGCTCTCCCAGGCCTCCCTCCCAGGGGATGAGCCAACCGGGTTTTTTTAAATCTGGATCTCATTTTCTGCCCACATTTCTGACCTCCGGAAGCCTCTCGGGTAGTTTTCCAGAGCCCTCTGGATCCTGTCATGGGCACGTTTCATGCCTAGGCTCACCGCATTCACAGCCAGGTCACTGGGCACCCCAGATGCCAGGTGGAGCCCATGGCCACCGCTGCCCAGGCCTCTGGCTGCCCGCAGCCAACCCGGGCCTTCCCAAGCCCTGGGGCCACGGGCTCCAACTGGCTCTCCGACAGCCATCTCCGGTCAAATTCCATGACTCCTTCCCTTAAAAAAAAAAAAACCCTCTTTGAAAACAAACAAAAATCCCAGAACTGTGAACCCGGGAGAGCTGGCTTTGCCTTAGCTGCATTTTCCGTTCTGTTCTGTCCTCCTGTTTGGCACGGCAAGCACCTGGAGAAGCCTTTCAACCCTCTCATTCTACAGATGGGTAAACTGAGGCCCAGACAGAGGAAGGGGCTTACTGAGAGCACCCCCACTGATTCTACGGCCCAGCTGGGATGGAGCCGGGGGGCCCCTCAGCAGCTGCTGGTTCTGAGCAAGAAAGGACAGGGTCTGAGCCCACAGTGAGGCCAGCTAAGGGCAGCCATAGCCCCAGGCGGGACCCTGGGCACAGGACAACGCAGGGCCCTCAGCCAGGTGGTCCCAGGTCCGTGGCCCAGAAGGCTGGTGCTCAGTATTCGCGAAAGAATCCTCAGTGGGGTTGGGGGGAGCCTTGAACTTCGGGGCAGAGCTCAAGGAAAGCAGGCTGGCTCTAATGGAAACCAGTCAGAGGGCCAAAGGCAGCAGGAACCCCCCCCCGCCCCCCCACAGTGGTTTCCATGGGGACGGAGCCCGGGAGGCGGAGCTCTGGCGCGGCTGCCGCAGCAGATGTGGCCTGTGCAGGGCTGGCGTGGGGTGGCGGGAGGGGCGGCGCTGCGCCTGGCAGCAGGGCCCTGGGACGTGGCAGGCCCCGGGGTTGGATATAATAACGAGCCTGGGGCTGGGGTCCGCCACCTCCAGGAGGCTTCCTGATTCCTCAGGCGGGCACTAGGTGCTCCAGGCTAACTTTCAGCTCCTTGCCCAGCACCACCAGGCCTGGGGCCGGGGCCTCCTTGACACCCGTGTTTGCTAAGTGAGGTCCCCAGGCCTGTGAGTGGGGGACAGATACGGCTGCCTGTCACGGCTCTAACCCTCCAGCAGAGGACCCAGTACTCAACAAGGTCTGCGACTGACCAGTCGCTGTCTATCTCGTCCTGGACCCCAAGCCAGGGCCTGCCCATAGCAGGCTCCCCAGACACTCTGAGAGGTGCCCTCGAGAATCTAATGAGCTCTGAGCAATGCTGGGACACGAGTGCCACAGAGGGGACCCCATGGACGGACAGGGCACAGTTTCTCGAACAAGACATGGTCCTGCTCGCCTGCAGAGAGCTGCTTTCACGTGCACTCGCCCTGGTCTCTCCGTGGCACCCCAGCACGTCTGTCCTGGCCTGAGCTGAGGAACCCCTCCTTCAGCAGAGACCCTTGCCTCGGAGCAGACCTCACAGGTGCTGACGGCCCCGTGCCTGGCCAAAACCACCTTGTCCACCTTAGCACAAAGTACGAGTATCTCCATGAGAAAGGGGTCCAGGCCCATCAGATACAACCAGCCCCCACGTAAAGAACCTGCAAAAAACCTGGGCTTGTCATCAGCTGCGGGCTCCCAGCACAACGGAAGGGTATGAATTGGGCACAGAGCAGAAAGGGCCATTTTAAGAACATCAAAGGCTGCAAAATGGTCTTGCCTGTTCCAGGTTTTTACAGTGTCCCCAAAAGGCTGTTCTTCCCAGCATTTGAGTGATAAACTCTGTCGATCACCTGTGCCTACAACCCTGTATGTTTCCCTGCCATGGGTCAGAAGAACAGCGAGAGCAGGGGTGACACCCTGGCTCCCCCATTCCCACGGCCCAGTGCCACACAGCGCACTGTCTGCTGCCAGCCAGCACCCCGAGCCACAGAGGCCTGAAGCCCTCACCCCAGCAGGGCACTGAGGGCTTTCTGGGCCCAACCAGCAGGCCCCAGATGCTGGGGTCACGGCAATCCAGCCAGGGACGGGTCCTTGGGGCCCCCGGAACCAGCACGACATGGCCCCGGGGAGGGAAGGGATGAGGCCATCCTGGCTCTCCCTAGGGGCAGAAGAACTCCAGGGCAAAGGACAGGGCCCTCCTGGCACCGCATGCACCGCATGTCTGCAGAGAACCCACCAAGGTCAGCATCCATGACAGGTAAACAATAAAACGGGGTCTTCTGTCCAGCTGTTTCCACCCAGCATGGGGACAGCGTGGGGAGAGCACGGGTCCTGTGGCTGGAGACCTGTTTTGGGTGCAGGCTCTTTTTCTCCCTCGCTGTGTGACTGTGGGGACGCTTCTTGGCCTCTCTGAGCCTTGGTTTTCTCACACAGAAAACTGCTAACACTTCCTCACGGGCAGGGCCTGCGGCCATCCTGTCTGCACCACATTCCAGCACGGGAGCTGCGCCGGCTCTGATGGGATGTTAGAATGAAGCGGAACGGGCCGACTGCATTTTAAAATGGATGTTTAAAAGTGGGGGGGGGGGGGGGNCTGGGTGGCTCAGTCGGTGAACCGTCTGCCTTCGGCTCAGGTCATGATCCTGGCGTTCTGGGATTGAGTCCCGCGTCGGGCTCCCTGCTTGGTGGGGAGTCTGCTTCTCCCTCTCCCACTACTGTTCCCCCTGTTGTGCTCTCTCTCCCAAATTAAATAAAGTCTTTACAATATAAATAAATAAATAGGATCAAATTACCCGGCCCTGAGCTTGGCGCTTAGTAGGTCAAGGAAGGATTGCTCCCCCCAATCCCAAGGAACTGAGTCCTGTGCACAACATCTGACATGCACGGACCCTCCCTTGGGGGAGCCAAGTGTGGCCCCCAATTCTCCATTGGGCCAAGGCAGGAGTTTCTGCCTCTCTGGGTCCCTTCACTGGTCCTGCCTGAGCCTGTCTTGCTCACTCTTCCCCTGGCAGCAGATGCCCGCGGTGGCAGCCATACCTTTCCCCGGTGTCATCCGGGGTGCAAGTGGTGGCCTGCCACACTGCCTGGCCCAGGAGTGCCCCCCCGAAGCTGCTTTCCCAGAGCCACCGCCGGCATTGTCACATAGGCCGGGCAGCCCCGTGGCTTGGCATCTTGTGGGGCAGAGCTCACCTCCGGCATCAGAGCACCCAAGACTGAGGCCCAAGACCCTTGAGGCCCACCCATCAGGGGCTGAGAGCCTCCAAAGGTCCTGGCATCAGACAACTTACTCTTTGGGCGATCACAACCACAAGGGCTGGAGCTGGAGGGCGCCATCTCTACCCCGCGTCGGCCCCCGCGGTGCTGCCGCTGCAGGCCGTCACCGCCATGTCACCCGTGCCTGCGCACGGCCGGCGGGCGGGGGGCCACCTGCCTGGACCCCGCATGCCACGCTCAGGCGGGAGTCCTCGACCCATCGAGGCAAAAGTAGCTGCACGACCAGGAGGCTCTGGCGGTGGGGGCGGCGGGACTCCGCTGGCCTCCAGGACCCCTCCGCCCACGCCTGGGCCGGAAGTGCGGGCACACCCACTGCAGGAATCCTGGGGCGGGGCTGGGCTCCCGGGAAACTGGGCCAGAGGTTCCCCAGCACATGCTGGAGCAGCCCCGTCTTACCGCCCCCAGCGGCGGCTCCCTTCTGAGGGTCCGGCCGCTACCTCCCTTCTAGCCCCTCAAGAAACTCAGAAGCCAGAGTCCCGGGGACCTGAGGCTGGGGACCCTTTCCCAGGGCCCACCAACAACTGCTCCCCATCAAAGGGGAGGAGTGCGGAGTGACATCATCACCACAGATGCCACGGGAAACCTGTGGGGAGGACTGATCCCCTTGCTTTATGGACAGGGAAACTGAGGCTGCTCCCCTGAGAGTCCAGGCCTCTGGTCTCTACCTAAGAGGCCCCAAGGAGGGGACAAGCAAACCAACCGATGCTCCCAGACAGGCTCCCGTCTGACATGTCCGACCATTTCTTGAGTCTCGTGCTGTCACATTCGCCTTAAAGACACAGAACCAAGGTCTGGAGTAAATATCAATCTCATCAAGGCTCTTTTTTTGTCCAAAGGTGCGCTGGGTGTTCACATGGCCTCGTCAAATCCCCCCCAGTTCCCACCAGGTTACTGAGGAGCGGCTGGGCTGCTGGGGCTTCTCAGTGGCCGCTCAGCGGCCCGGGCCCCGCACGCAGGTGCACACGCGCACGCACACGCAGACCTGCCCGGGAACACGAGCCCCGCCGGCCGCCTCTCGCAGGACGGCGGCCAGCGCACCAAGCGGCCCAGCCCGGGCCTTCCGGCCGCTCCCCTCCCTCGGCCGCCTTCCCAGATCCTGTCCTGGGCCTGCCCGCGCCGCCATTTCCTCTCCCAGGCCTAGAGGCTCACTTCTACTCAGCGTTTGCAAATGGCCGGTGCCTGGAACGGCCTGCCCCTCCGAGCCGACCGCACCGTGCCTGGCCAGGTCCCAGCATGCAGCCAGCCCGGCCAAGGGCCTTCCTCCACCTCCCAGGAGCCTGGCAGCTGGGTGCCCTGTCCAACCCGCTTTGGCCGGCCCCAGGCTGGGGAAGAGGACCCATCACAGTGGGGCAGTGGAGTACTGGGCAGGTGTCCCCAGGGGTGGCCCACGGGCTCCATGGCTCACTGAGAAGCCACGAGGAGCACCTGCCCCAAGCAGGCACGGTGCCTCCAAGTGCCTGTCCACCTCTGGAAAGCACTGACTTAGGCAAAACACCGGACACTGTGTGTATATGCACGCACCATGGTGCCCACGCACGGGCAAAGGCGTGCCGCCCACACCTGACCACCGCCTGGACATGCAGAATAAACGTGGGCTCTGGAGGATGGCAGGCCCGGGTCTGAATCCCATCCCGATCTTCATCAGCTGGTTGAATCTGGGGACTCGGTGTCAGGCTCCGTGCCTCCCCTGGCCGAATGCAGCTGGCGTTAACCCCCGCCGGGCAGGCACTTCGGAGACTCAGAAACCAGCCGGGGAATAACAGCAGGTATGGATGGGGTCCTCTCTGGGAACCGAGCACTGTGCCAGGTGCGGTACGTGCGTGACCATGAGACGGGGACACTCACTGTCCCCATTTCACAGATGAGGAAGCAGGGACACGGAGCCGTGAAATGACTTGCCTTCGATCAACACGGCCAGGAACTAAAGCCCACTCAATGTGCAGCCCGGCCTCAGCCCCGGAGCTCCCGCTCCTCTGTAAGGAGCCCGGGTCTGGCTCTGAGGGCGGCGGCCACCTGGCTTTGCCCCCCCTTCAGTGCACGCAGCCCAGCACCCTGTTCTCGGGGCTGCTATTAATACAGATCTGATGCCAAGACCGGGCTCAAGAGGCTGAAAGACCAACGGCAAAGGAGGAAGTGGTTTAAAAAAAAAAAAAAAAATCCGAGAGCAGAACCACTAGAGAACACGGCTTCCCAGGAGCTCTGGCAAATTTCATCAAATTTCGCCCTTCCTGTTATTCCCAAAGATCTCCACCAACAGGTACGTGCCTTTAAATAAACAAGCCACAACAAAGCACTTCTATTAACAAACGGAAGGACACTTGGGAGCCTGCAGGAGACAGCAGAGGGCAGGATCCGTACCTCGTACCTCGTTCAGGCTCGGCCACAAGCCCCGGCTGTGAGCTCCAGGCCACTACAGGGGAAGGCGGCCTCAGAGGCTGGGGAGGGCAGAGCCGGGATCCAGAATTCGGGAAAAGCAGAAGCAATCACTTAAAAATAAGGGGGGTGGGGTGGGGAAGAACCCTTGGAGCAGATTACATCATAATGTGAGCAAATTCACAAAATAAACAGTTATCTTGTGCAAATTATTGTGCCTGTAAAACTTCTCTGTCCTCACATGTGATGTGGCCAATAAATTCTGCACCTTGTTATCTCGGTGAGATAATTTTTTTTAAGTTTACGGCTACTCTTTGTAATTTACCTGTTGAATGGTTTTCTTTTCTTTTTTTTTTTTTTTTTGGGGCTGGGGGAATTTAAATGTACCTTTAAACCACGCAAAACATTAGTCATCTGATTTTTCATAACATCTCAAAATAATTTTATGTAAGCTTCTACAGAACAGCTAGAGATTTAATAAAGATCCCCAAATCTAAAGTCCCAAACCCCGTAATTTTGAATTTAAATCTAGTGTTAACGCTGTTCATGCCACCAAACAACATAAAAATTGGCAATTAATTAAAACATGGAAGGTCCTTTAACGTAGGGCATTTGGAGTCTTAAAAGGCAAAGAGACAAAGACCAACATTTAAATTCTAATCTAATGAAGGTGATGGTGGTTCCTCTACCGAACTGTTCAGGGGACAAGAGGATCACAGGACTGTTTTTATACACAAATGCAACTTGTTTATTTTGACCTCAGTTCTTCGAAATTGCCGGCTCCACAATTGAAATATGCCGTGTGTTCCAACAAGGACCCAGCAGTCGTAATGACAGACCAGCCCATCTGTGCTGTGAGAATGTATAATTTCAGTCTATAGTGGAATTTATATAGACGCAATGATGTGAAAACTGCTATGCGTGGTACTTTCTTTAAAAAAAAAAAAAAAAAAAAAAAAAAACCCCCGNAAAAAAAAAAAAAACCTGCCGAGAAGTATTGAGTGCCATGGAGAACGCTGATACTTTGCCTGATTCAGAGCACAAAAGATTCCATGGCTTTTTCCTGATTTGGGGGAAGGCAGAATGTCATTGCCCAAGTTGAAAAACAAACATGGTAATTGGTCACATATAACCATCCCAGCTCTATAAGGTGTGTGCTGGAAAATGTGTTCTCCATAGACATTACACCCATTAGGTGAACATAATCTCAGTGGAAAATACTAATTTAGAATGAAAATGCTCATTTATGGAAATTAATAGATTTTATGCTACTTGCCCTTACCTTCAAAAGAAGACGAAGTCGTGCTCGGGAAATGTGACTCTCATTCCAGGATTTAGGATTAAAGGCCTATTTACCTATACTGATTATACCAAAAAATAAAATTTTTGGAGATGAGACATGGGCAGCTATTGAAAGCATAAATTCTTTAAACACGAGGGACCCTCCATTCCCCCTACCCACCTCTCTACACTCTGGACTCTTGCTTTAGAATTTTTGACACTCTGTTTTTTCCTATTACTTTCTATTTTGTCACCAGTGTTTTATTTGGTGCTTGCTAAATATTTGGGTAGAATGAACTTCCAGCTTGCAGCAGCAGAATGTGGCTGTCACAATCATGAAAATGTTTTAATTATCTCTGCTATATACTCCAGTCTCTGCAGCCCCGAACCTCCAGTACCGACTGCTGTCTAATCTAAGAACAAAAGCAGCCGTGAGAGCCCTTGTGTGAGCTGAGCTCACGTTTACGTCTGGTGGTATCTGTCCAGGCCGGCTGCCCAGACCCCCACACAAACAGGGCCCAACGCCTCCGAATTAGGAAAACAAAGATGTATTTACGTGGGAATTTTCCTCTCCGTTGCAATTTAGAACTTTCTGGGCCTGATTTTCCATTTTCCATAAATCAAGACCCCAGCTACCCTCCAACGTGGGGAAAAACCAGGCTGCATCTGTGGGCGTTTTTGTCAGCCTGCCAGGGGATGGAGGTAAGTTGGAGCTCAACTCTGCAAAGCCCACCTTTTATATGAAAAGGTTCAGCAGCTCTGAAGGGTCAGCGACCATCACAGAAAATCAGACAACCATGGAGGTTAGCTTTAGGGCTGTGGCGGCAGTGTGGCCTGGGGATGCGAAGGTTTTCGAGGGACTCCCACCCCCGTTGGCCACAGCTCAGGGCCTGGACGGTCGAACGTCTCAACCCACAGTTCTACGGATGGGAAACCAGGATGGGATCCAGCACAGGCCAGCCCTGGACAACTCGGGCCCCCTGAGGGTCTGTCTGGTGGACGTGCCCACGTGGACCCCACGTACCGTCTGTGGGCAGGGCAGTGATGAGCCGGGCACGGCACCGTTAGGCAGAATCCCCGGGCTTAAATAAGTGTTTAAAAAACAAAGCACAAAACAACCTAAAAGATTTTCCCCATACTGAGCTGAGAGCCGAAAAGAGCCTTCTCTTTTCTCCCAACAGCCCCCCACACACCCGAAATAAAATAAAACGAAAGAGAAAAAAGAACTAGATCCCTAAACTGTGGACATGGCAGCATTAAAGATGCCGGATAAAATAAAAGGGCCTCTGTTTCTCAATGCAGAACCCACCCTCCCGTGTGCCAGCCCAGCCCTGCCTGCCGAGGAGTTTGCTGGGAGAAGCATGGGCGCTTTGGTGTTTTTCCCTCTGCCACTCCTGGCACCTCCGAAAATTAAAATTCTAATAATAATGATGATGATGGTGATGAGACCCCCACAACAAACCAGCACAACTGAGCAGAAACGAGTAGGCCATGCCTATTAATACCTCCTGAAACATTCGTTCAAATTATAATTGAACACACAGCTACTGTGAAATAATAAACATTCATTTTTACTGTGATTCCCAAAGCCTGTAGCTTTGGATCTTAAAAATAAATGGGCTTGGCTTCTGCATTTTCCCTGCAGTTTTTGGAAAGGCTTACTTCACTGAAGATGGGGGGGGTCGGAAATAGAATTTTGAATTTCGGATAACCAATTAGAGGGAAGGAAACGTAACAGGCATCGAGCACAAGATGGCAGAGCCCTCGGCTTGTCTCCAGCAAAAGAGAAGGGAAGAAGGTGACTTACCCAAGGTGCAGGAGGGAGAGGAGCTCTCTCCAGAGCAAGGAAGTGCAAACGGTGCCCCCTGGCCCAGCCGGGCACAGCGGCAGGAGGAGGAGGGCAGGTCCCGCTGGCCAGCAGGCCATCCCCAGGTGCCAGCCCCAGTCCGACGGGCCCTCAGGCGTCCTGCTCTCTGGCCACCCTCATCCATCGGTCCCCTCGGTCCCGGCCGGCGCGGCCTGGGCCTCGGCCACCCCGGCACCCGGAGGCAGGGCTGCCAGGAGCCAAGTGGTGCTGGGGGAGGCTCTGCTGCCAGCCCAGGAGGACGAGGAAAATGCTACTTTTGTCTCCTGCTCTCATCTGGCACTGGCTGCCCGGGGAGGGGGGGCCAGAGGCGGCCGCTGCGGCTCGGCCCCGCCCACCGGGAATTTTTGAAAGATGCTCCTGGGTGCCGGGAGGATGGCAGACGTGGCAGAGGCGGGTGGGCCGGACCCCCGAACCCACCACCAGGCGGGGGCGGGGGGGGCGGCCGAGTGGGAGAGGGAGGAGGCAGCAGGCGCGGCTGGCCACTCAGCGGCTGGCCCGAGGACGACGGGGGAGCTGGCCCGGCCCAGGCCCGGCCCCGGCGCCAGCCCTCCCCGTGGCCAGGCGGCGCGGCCCTG
>NC_048232.1:87779825-87787717 GCF_002007445.2 Ailuropoda melanoleuca | reverse complement strand
GCGGCCCTGGGCGCCATGTTGCTCGGGAGTCCGGGCGGCCCAGGCCCGCTCCGGGCATAGAGGCCGCATTGTTCCCGTGCCGGGCCCGACGAGGAGCAGGTGGTGGCCGCCAGCACCCGGCGTGCTCCCCGGGGGTGAGGCCCAGGGCCCCCGCCCCGACCGCTCCCTGGGCCCCGGCCTCGGAGCGAGCCCGTTCCAACGGATGCCCAGAGAGGCTGTGCCGCCAGGGCTCGGGAACGGCCTCGTGTCCGAGTGGCCACCTGACCCTGAGCCACACCAGCTCTCTGAGCCTCAGTTTCCCCATCCATAGAAAGAACGGGGATAACGGCCCCTACCACT
Source organism: Ailuropoda melanoleuca (assembly GCF_002007445.2). Lineage (NCBI taxonomy): Eukaryota > Metazoa > Chordata > Mammalia > Carnivora > Ursidae > Ailuropoda > Ailuropoda melanoleuca. The sequence goes on along the minus strand of NC_048232.1, from coordinate 87,787,378 downwards.
CAGGGCTGCCGGATGACAGAATGAAAAATGCACACAGAGGGCTGAGCACCAGGCCGGGCGCCCTGCTGGCACTCAGGGGTCGGTCGCCTTGGCCAGAGGAGCTGCAAAGCAGCCGGGCTGCTACGAGGGCACCGGCGTCCAGAGTCCAGGCTCGCCACCACACCCTCTCGGACCATCACAGACTCTTCCGCTCCACCAAAGCCAATCCTGGCCACCACACGGGGCAAAGGCGGAGCGTGCCTGTGCTCTGGCCCTCGGACCCGGTCAGTGGGCCTGAGGGTTTCAACGTGGCGCTTTTATTTGGAGATTTATCAGATGTGGCTGTCCTTCGCTGAAGGCATTCGAGCCACATCTGTGTGGCCACGCTATCTGCCGAGTCTCTCCCTCGGCCCTTTATGTGGCCAGGCACTTGCTGTCCCTGCGCACGGTGAGCCATGGGGCTGTCAGTGTGAGACAGGGGCTCCCCAGGCACACAGGGCCAGCTCTGTGCTGGAGTGGAGGGCACAGCATGGACTGACCGTGGCAGGGCCCGCTGTCCGGCTCATGGCCTTTCTGTCGGTAAGGGCTGGGGGTAAGGGGCCATCCAGACACCTGAGCATCTGGGGACGGGAGCTCGGGCTCAGATACGGCCATGCCCAAAAAGGAGGGGATGGGAGGTGGCAAGGCGACTGAGCAAGAAGGAAGCAGCCCGGGAGGAGCCCTTGGGTCCTCGGGCTCTGGTCTCACGCACGCCGCCACGTGACCATCTCGCCATCTGATGCCAGAGACAAAGCAGGTAGGATTCCGATGCCATGCGCCTGACCAGGAACGCCAGGAGTTCCATTCCAGGAACAGCTTGGCACAGCAGCCAACAGCCTGGCCCCCGGGAGGAGAGGGTCCCCCCCACCATGCTCCACGGGGAAAGCCATGGAAAACCAGGTGGCCATTTTGGGGCCGGCCCCTGACCAAGGAGAGGAGCAGAACCTGGGTTCTGGCTTCAGAGGTGGTGGGCACCCCTTACCCCAACACACACGTACACAACATCGCCACAACCAGAGGAGGCCTTGGCTGGGCCAGCTGGCTGCCCAGGAGATCATGGCCCCCGCCCCAGCGTGGGGCTCAGGACACAGCACAGCAGTGTGGGTGAGCAGCCAGGCCCGAAATCAGGTCCTTCTCGGCTGCACCCTGTGCCATCGGGTTTCGCAGCACTGCCGCTGTGCCAGGGCCAGAATCCCCAGAGACAAGCCCTTCCCCTCCTGGCCAGGCGGGCAGGGCTGCACAGGTGACACGCACAGACCCTGACACACTTAGGACACACGTGTGTCCCCGCAGGCCAGACCCCGCGAGTCTGGCGCCTCTTCGGAGCCCAGGCCAGTCTGGGTGATGTGATGCACACCCCACATGCAACTGGGAGCAGCGGCGAAGACTGAAGCCCGGCACCATCGTTTTATTATAATTTAAAATGTAATTATAAAAGGCTGATTTGGATGTGAATATCGCTGTTAAACACATGAAAGGCGAATCGAGATTTAAAAGCCCGAAATCAGCAGGTAAATATTTCAGCAAAACGCTCTTCCTGCCCTCTGAAATGCCAGAATTACGGAAGGGCGGTTCACCACCGAAAAACCCAGCCCCAGCTTTAGAAGCCAAAGGGATCAGGGACAACATTCCTTTTTTTAATCTTAAGGGAAAATTCTAACACTCCTTTAAAAAAAAAAAAAAAAGAAGGCTGTTTCACTTTGTACAAGCCATGCACACATTTCCAACCACAATAATCATCATTGCCTCTGCTGCCCCTCAGAGAACCAACGTCTCAGCCGCCGATGGAGCAGCAGGCCCAGCCGGCAGCCCAAAGGCTGGATTCCTGCAGCCACGCGGGTTTCTGACCCATCCGGAATCCGGCACAAACAAGCCTGCCTTCCAGAATCTCACAGCGAGACCCGGGCATTTACTTCCGAAGCTGCCCCCGCCGCCTGAAGAAAAGCCCGTGCCAGAGGGTTTTGTGCCTCATGACACACTGTTCCAGCCTTTTCCACCTCGACCTCACCGAATCTATCCGTGGCCTCAGACGTTGTTTCGGTCACCCCCAAAAGAGAGCTCTCTTAACGGCATTTTTTGGGGGGCAGGTTAAACAGACCACAGCGAAGCAGTTCCAGGATCCAAAAAAAAAAAAAAAAAAAACCCACGTAAAAGCAGTTTCAAAAAACAAAACCTCATTTTTGAAAGCCAAATGTTATCATTTGCCAACAAAGACGTATGGATAAGGGGAAGCTTGGCGGGGAGGGGACTCTCATCCCTCACCCCCGTCGGGGCCACCCCTCCCCTGTCTTCGCCAGCTTCACAGGGGCGTCCAGACTGAGGACCCCCTTAGCTGGCAGGGATCCCAGGCCGATGATCCACCGCAGCCTTCCCCACGTCCCCCCAACGCCAGGAAGATGTTCTCAGTTCTGGCCCCAGCCGGATCAGTCCCTAACGTGAGCCTGGGAGCCGGGCCCTGCTTCTCAGGGTGCCTTCCTGGCTGCTTGGAGGCTGTGGATTTAGCAGGAACCGAATAGAACGCGGCAGAGCAGGGAAGACGGAGACGGCTGGTGGATAAGCCTCAGAGTGAAATTCCGTTCATTTTAGTAATTCAGAAGACATCCATCCAGGCTAACTCTGGGCCAGTTCGTCAGGAGTTACAAACACACCCTCTCCAGCCAGGGAGGGTCCTGGAGGGTTGGCGTGTGGCTTAACCACGGCAGGCCAGGCTCTCCGATAACCTACACATGGCTCCCAAGTGCATTGGACAATGGGCTTTGGGAGGAGCAAAGGGCCCCAGAGAATCACAAATTCATCCGAAATTGCTCTCGATGGCCTCCTCCTGGGGGGACGGACCCTTCCTCTTAGAGTCCCGGTTTTCCTCATTTCCGTTTGGCGACTACTCCCCCCCCCCGCGCCCCCGCAGCAGACAAAGGCGCATCGGGTCTGGCCCATGGCAGGGCCCACCCACCTCACCATCCGAAACCTGAAAACCTGGCTACCTTTCTGCTTGCGAAGGTGCCCCCGCAGCCTTGCGAAAGAGATCACAGAAGGAAAAAATTAAACTTGAGAAAGTTTAGCCTCCACTCAACAAAGAAAGCCAGACTTCCCACTGAATGTCCCAAGAACCATGGGTCAGGGGACTTTCTTTTTTCCCTTTCTATAAATCTCTGTCCTGACTGGGTTGTCAGGGCCCGTGATACCCAGAAACTCGAGCTCTGCCATCCCAGCCAACGGGACACTGGTCAGTCCTGAAAATAAGTATTTCATATAAGAGATCCATTGTCTTTGCTTGGACACAGTTGTTGTGTTTTTCCCCTCCTCTTCTCTGTAACGTGGGCAAGCGCGGCCGATGCCCTGGCTCCTTTCTCGTTCCGGCAACGCTTTTTGAGGAAGGGCCATCTTGCTGGGTCTTCCTGAACCACCAGCTAAGACAGAAAATTCTCCTCCACGAAGCGTTCTGGGAAACCTATGCTTGTACTCGGCCAAAGAGCAATTAGCTCATCAGTGGTGAAACCCTCCCACCAAATCGCCACCCGCGTTGCCAGCTCGAATGCTGGCAGCTGGTGTGGCCACTCTGGACCCCCGAGTGGTGATGGCCTGCCCTTGTGCTTCCCCCGGACTCTGAAGAGGAAAGAGGCACAGGTCCGACCCCCGGGTCAGCGTCCAAGGGAGCTCCTCAAGTGCTGTTCTGGGGGGAGGCTTCACTCCTTTCTCGCGGTGAACATGTCCCAGGACCTCGCGGGGCCTTGCTCCCATCTAGTGTCCCCAGTGCCTCCGAGCCAAGTCCCCGTGACAATGGAAGCCCCGGCTTTGCAAGCTTCTTGGCATTCCACCTGAGAGAAAGTATCAAAGTTCACCTTGCACTACCACCTGTGGGGTGGCCGGGGGTGGGGGGGAGGTTAAACTCGTAGGTGTCCTTTCTAGTGAAACCAAAACAGGGCTCTCTGTGTCTTAGAAACTCAAAAACATAATCATCACTAGGGGTAAACATGGCGATTACCACTTACAACAGTAGCACGCTTTATGGCGTCCCTGCCACGTGCCAGGAATGTGCTTTGTGGGGAGGGCGCTGTCTGGCCACTCTGAACGCCCCTCTGAGGCTGCTGTCATTACTCTTGTGCTAGGGCTCAGGGTATGAGCCCGGGGCTGTGAGGTGCCTTGTCCAGGGTCACACAGTGAGCCAGGGGCAGGGCCCAGACGGGAGCTGCCCGACGGAAGCCACGACACCCCTCCCCATTCGTGGGGTTCCTGCAAGAGTATTCGCCCTTCTCCCCAAACCTGCAAGTGTACCCTCTAAGCCCAAGGAAAACCAAGCATGATGTGAGATGTTTTCCTGGCTCCCCTCCCTTCCCAAGGGGCACATACTGGTTTCCCTGGACACCAGGGAGGACTTGCTCAGCCAGAGGGCCCGTCAGGGTGGACAATGCCCTCGGGTCCCTCCCTCAGCCCCAGGGACGGCCTTCCAGTTAGGCCTCATCCACACCAGAGCAGAACAGGCCCCAGCTCCCTTCCGAGGACAGGAGCATGTGAGACAGGATCACTGACTGCCCCATCAGGTGCAAACCACACAGCCCCAACAGGTAACCCTGCCACAGAGCCCCCCGCTGTTCCCCTGTAGCCCAGCACAGTGCTGTCCGCACCTGTTCAGGTGGTGGGTGCAACCGGGCCCCAGTGGAGGCCTCATCACCATACACTGCCTGTGTCAAGCAGCCGGACCCCAGCAGCACCCTGGACACCCCTCACCCAGGATGTGGGGCTTCAAGTGGCCAAAGGCTGGGCATGACTCAGCCCCAAGTGCAAGCGAGGAAAGACCCGGGGGCCGGCCCTGGTTTAAAACAAAAGCAGAAATACCAGGGCCATCCTCCCACTAGCCCAGTGCAGTCCATGAGACCCTGTCCCCTGCTTTAGCACATTCTTTCTATTCAATCCAGAAGTGGCAAAACCCAGGCAGGCGCCAGTTCATTTGCAGAACCTCGACTTTGGTGTGCATACCCTCAAAAATAAATGTTGCCTGGGTGAGCTATCCCAACACAGTCAGAAGCCCCTGGTGGGGCCCAAGTCTCCACTGGAACTGGCTGGCTCCGAGGAACAAGGACAAAGGCAAGATAAGATGGTGTTGGTGCCCAGGCAGTGCCTCTGTCCGGGAGGGTGGGGTGGGGGCAGCACTGTTTACTAGAGACTCTCAGCCCCATCACCCTCCGTGTGCCAGGGGCACACTCAGGCCGGGGAGATGGCCCTTTGGAGCTTTGGCAAATAGCAACCCCCCACTAAGTGGCTCTGGGGGTGCCTCCTTGGATGCTCAGGCCTGTCCCTGCTCCCATAGGCCCACGGAGAAGAATCAATGGATGCCCCTTGTTTGGGGGTCAGCAGAACGCCACACCTTCCTGCCCATCACAAGATATGTCACAGGTCCTCTGTGGACCCAGAGAGAATGTCTCCTGCATTTTGTGGGCGAGGGTCTGCTGGAACTCGAGATTCTGATTAGGAACCCGGTCACTACCAATGCCAAGCCACAGCTCCCGGCTGGAACAGCACGCCTTCGTCAACAGCAACCCCGTTCCTGAGATCGCTCTTGAATGTTCCACCCGGGTTTCATGTCTGCTCGCTGCCTCTGATAGAGTCATAAATAAAAATTCAAAACGGGGGGAGGTGGGGAGGTGGGGAGGTGGGGACCAAAGCTGAGCCCGGAGCTCTGCAGCACTGAAGCAAACTTTGGGCCTCTGTGCCCGGCTTGGCCAGATCTCAGTGAAATGGTCTCCTCTTTCCTTTGGGTTCTTCCCTGGGCTCTAGGGAACCAGGAAGCCCGGGGAGAGGTTGTCGTGAGGCAGGCCTGGGCTCCTCAGGCCTCTATCCACGTTCCCGGAAACACGGCCTTCAGGTGCCTGCTCACAACTCTGGGACGTTAGGGAAACAGGCCCCCCCCCGCCCATTATTTTGTGGTCAAAGCACCCATTAAGATTCTCCAAACCACATCAATAAGATGGGGAGAGCAGAGGGGAAATCGCACCTGTGATAGGATGGTATTAAAGGGGCCTTAATCCCGCCCCCCCACCCCCAGGACGGGTTTCACTTTAACAGGATAGGTACTCACGAGTACAAACATGCATTTTAAAACCCCAAATGGACGGAACCAACGAACTAAAATAAAACGAAGACAGTGCTGGCCTGCAGAGACCGTCCTGGCTTCTGAAACCCAACTTTGAAGAAATTAATTTCAGCGTTACCTTACAACCCTGTAATTACGGCAAACGCGCATTCCTTCACCCATTTCTTGCTCCCCACAAACTCCCCAGGGCCGCCGGCTGGGCCTGTGTGTGAGCCACCTATAAAGGGGGATTTATTACGAAAAGTTACGAGTTGTGTTTCATTTTATGCCACCATAAACAAGAGCTTCCACACAAGGGCCTTTCACTCAACTGGCCCAGCGGCCGCCAACGCCTGACTGCGGCCCCTAAGTCGGCTCTCCATAAATGCTTGACCAGCAGAAAAAAAAAAAAAAAAAAAAAAGGACNGCTTTCGCTGATTTAGGAAGGGAATGAAAGATGTCGATTTTTCAAAAAGGGATTACAGCTTGCAGATAACCCTTCCAAACACATCAAACCTAAAAACAGAGGCTTTCTCTCTTTTTTTCCCCCATTCTGTTGAAGATTCCTGCTAACGCTATTTCATGCGTCCAACGAGATTCTCTGGCAAATGGTCTGCACACCTGAGATCAGAAACTGTATTTCACGAATAACAAGTTCCTGAATTTTAATGACGGCCGTGGAGTTCTAGCCAAGCTGGATGGGCTTCAGTTCAAGAGCAACCTCCCTGGTCTGAGGAAGGCCTGCCCCACAGCCTCTTCTTAGAAATCCCTTCATTAATATTTAAATACTCACTAAGCAGCGAAAGTGAGAAATGCACTTACCACCCTCAGGAGTCGCCCGGAACCCGATCGTGACCGGGGACACACAGGTCGGCTGCCCTGCCCTTGGCGGAGGAACGCGCCCGGACGCAGCCAGCGCCGCGCTCTCATGCCCACACGGCACAGGCCCTGGGCCGTGGGTCTGAGCCCGGGTCCCAAACGCTTCTCTCCTCCACGCGTGTAAATCGCAGAGTGCAGCGCGGTGCCATCTCCCGCAACTCTTCGCAGGGCGGGACGGCTCCGGGACGGAGATGGCCGGGCGAAGCGCACGGCCAGGCCCCACTCCCCCGGTCCCGCGCCGCGCCGCTCCTCCTCTCCTGACTCCGACTTGGCCGTATGGAACCATCGGACCTCTCCGAGGAGCGGCCGGCAGAACCCGGTCTCCGCGTCCGCGACTAGCGCCTCGAGGGACCTTTGTCCGGGACGAAAACGAAAGCGCTCGGGCTGGGGGCGCCCACGCCCTGCCGCGGAGGTCCGGGCCGGCGCGCCCCGCGACTTTCTCCAAGTTCACGTGCTTCCCGGGCGGGAGGCAGGCGCGGGCCCCAACTTGCAGAGCCGGGCCGTCGGGCGCGCTGAGGGCTGCCGGCAGGTTCGGGGCGGCCCAGGGGCGGCCCGGCGGCGGGCCGGGCACAATGGGCGCCGCCGGGCG
>NC_048232.1:87746572-87778802 GCF_002007445.2 Ailuropoda melanoleuca | reverse complement strand
GGCCAGGGGGCACCGCGCCGCTAGGACCCCATCGGCCTCCAGCTTCGCGCCCTGGGGCCGCGCGGCTGCGGGGGCGGGCAGGCGCTATCCCTGGCCCCTGCTCGCCCGGCCGCCCTGGCACCGAGGCGGCTACCGGAGCGCGCTCGGCGGCTGCGTTCCGAGGCGCCAGCTGCCATGATTGCGGGCAGCGGGGCGCGCGCGCAGGCTCGGGCCCGGCTCGGAGACCCCAGGCGGACCGACGGTCCCTGGCCTGTGCGCAGACCCGTGCGCGCCGCGGACAGCGGCTAGGGTCGCCGGGCTCGGTACTGCAGGGGCCAGCGTGTGCCCCGGAGCTCTAGACGAGGTCCTGGGACAGAGCTTGGGGTCGACGGCGGCGGCGGGCTTCCCCCAGGGCAGGGTGCGCACCAGGGCGACCCCGCGGCGGCTTTGCGGACAGCGCCCGTCCGGCAGAGGGAGGGGCGCGGTGCCAGGTGTGGTGGGGGGCGGGGTGCACGGGACCTGGTGAAGTGAAGAGGGGCAGCGCACAGAGCCCAGAGATGGAGGGGGTGCGCAAGGTGCCTGGCGGAAGGGGGGTGCCCTCAGGGTGCCGGGAAGGCGTGGGGTGGCGGGGGCACCGTGCCCAGGGCCGCTGCCCAGCTCCGAGCTCTCTCTCTTCCTTCCCCGCAGAAACAACTTCCTGCTCCCCTGGCCCAGGGCGTACGTAGGAGCTGCGGGGAGAAGTTCTAGGCCGCAGCTTCGCTCTCTCAGAGCCGATTACACTGCAACACCCCGGGGCCGCGCGATTCCTTCCCGCGCCCCCTCCCGGGGGGTCTCGACAGGCCGGGCTCCAGGGTCCCGACCCTGGTTATAACACCAAGGAGGCCGCAGCAGCTTTATCCTGCCGCCTCGGCGGTGGCGCCTGAGTGCTTTCCCCGCAGAGAGGCAGGCCTGGGCCTCTGGCGCTCGGGGACAACACCGGGTCACTATGCTCAGAACCCCTCTCCCTGTCCGGGCATGAACCTCTCTTAGAGCCAGATGGACCTGGCTGTCCCCGGACGCCCGCGACGGGGGCCCAAAGGGAACAAGGCCTCCTGGGCCCCATCCCAATGTCTCTCTGTGCCTGTCTCCCCCCCCCCCCCCCCCCAGCCGGCCTTGGCATTCTAACCAGTGTCCCTTGACGTCACATCTCGCCATTTCTGTCAACCAATTGAAACTTGCTCGTTGTCATAAAAATATATATACTTTTTATGCCATTGGTACATTCAAAAAGTTCCTCGTGTGCCCTGCTTCCCAGGAAACTCCATTCCATATTGGATTGGACTCCCCAGAAAGGGAGAACTGGCTGCCCGAGGTAGGGCTGGGCTGGGGCAGCTGGAGTAGCCCTGCCAGCGCCTGGGCTGCCCACCAACCCAGCTTGGAAGTTCTCTAGACCCCTACGACCTCAGTCTTGATTTGTAGCCGGACACCCCCCCTCCATGGCAAACGTGGTTTTGTGGGGAGGGGAAAGGTTCAGGACATATTAAGGAACTTTCCGAAATGGCTTTCCTGGGTGTTAGGCTCTGACTGTGGCCTCTTTCTAGGGACGGCTTTTCTTACTCCTATGAGAAATGGAGTTTTATAAAATGGAGTAGAAATGTTTTCCAGTTAATCTTTTCATTGAAACGCTGACCAACTTTCACTTTTCACAGCTGCTGACAACAGGCAGAGCAGAGACGGCCCAAGCAGCGGTGACTTCACAATGGGGTGGGTTTCACTCTTTCCCCGAGGAAGGTCCAGGGTGGCCCTCTCAGACTCAAGGACTGTGGGGTCCAGAGCTGGAAGCCTAGGAATTCTGTGTTCCTCCTTCCTCAGAAAAGGACACCCTTGTAGCGGCTTGAATCTCGGGAATGCCGTGCCCATGTTATGGCAATATGGCAAAAGAACAATCCCTCCTGTCTAGCAGAGTCCTTTATAATTTTCTTCCCTATTACAGTTCCCAGCCCCAACCTGGGCTGTGGGGTAAGAGAACAGGTTCCTACAAGCTGAGTATGTGTCGGGCAGTCCCAAAGAGCCACCCAGAGCCTCTCTCACCTCCCTCTTGCTCCGGCCACACCGAGGAAGAACCCATTGCCATCACACACACACACCCCGGTCCCCCTATCTCTACCGTGTGGTTCAACTGCTTTAAAAACCACGTTAGACATTCTGTGGCTGAGCAACTTTGGGGACTCCAGGACAAGAAAATGCTTTTAGAGACTGGCTGAATACAGACATCTAAACACAGTATGTCTCGGGCCATTTTAATACCAAACCTTGTTTTTCCAAAATAATGAGCAAGCTCGGTTAATGATCGAACGGGGATTTTGAAAATAAATATATGGTTACTATTTTCACACAAAACCGTTCCCAAGTGTAAACCGTGGAGATGTGCGTACCTTTGTGATAACGTTCACGCACACGTGCACGCACACACACACTGCCTCCATCCACTACGCTCTAGTCTATAATCACTTCTCTAAAACACTATAAATATTATAACTAATGTGATATATGTTTTGTGATTAAATTGGTGGATTAAAACATTGAATTTAAAAAGCCACAAAGAAAAAGAGATGATCTTACATTATGCCACTTACAACTTTTGTTCATTTGGCACAAATACAAATTTGACAACTGTATCATTACTGAAGGCGATGAGCAAATGCTAGCATATTAGCTTTGTAATTTTCACCTGAAATCAGTGTATAATCATACCGACTCGCTAACCTTTTTATTAGCTGATTTTTTTTACTTGCTCTCACACACAGTAATAAGTTAATTTAATGCTATTTTCCTCCTCCCAATTTTTATTTGGTAAAACACACTTTTTTTTAATCCCCTCTATACTTGGCAAGGATTTACATATAATTTGGTTGCAGATTCAGAAATCAAATTCTGCTTTATTCAAGGAAAATAATAGCACTCAGGTAATTCCATTGGGCATTATTCAGGTTGGTTTTTAAAAGTCTCTTTTCAACTTGCTATAAAATTACATTCTTCAAAGTAAGTAATATTAAAAAGTGTGCTCAAATTATCAAAAAAGAAACCTGGAAGATCCGAGTTCGCTGGTGAGTGTTAACGATGGACAGTTTTCCTGGAAGAAGAACTTGGTCTGTGCCTCTGGGCCACACCACGCCTAAGGTCAGATGCTCAAAAAAATGAGTTCTAGGAAGGCTCTCGATATACCAGGATGTTTATAGTATCAGCCTTATACAGTTATTTTTTCCTGATTTCTCCCCAGATCTGCCTAATGGGAATGCAGCTGGCCACTTCCTGCTCTGCCCCCTGAGCCCCTGTGTCCCCCGGCTCAGCCTCCGGCCTCAGACCAGCTTAGGAAGGCCACGGGCAATCCAGTCTACTGTCTCTTTTCTCAACGCAGTGACTTTTAATAGTTAAAAAATGTCCGTATCCAAGGCATTCCAAGGACTTAGTAAACAGATGCATTTAATCTAATTAAAGCAAGCAGGATGCGTGTGAGTGAAAACTTACATTTTCACTTGGGTTTTGAACATCAACTCAAGAATAATGATGTTTCCAAAGCTGGCCCAATAAGCTTGAGATCGTCAGAGCGTAGCGGCTCCTGGGTAAGGTGCCCCTTCCTCGGTCATCCCAGACAATGTGCCCTCTGAGGAGCTACTCGGAGGCTCTGGGTGCTGTGTGTAAAAGCAAACCAGGCTTATGATTTTTTTCTTTTTTCTTTTTCTTTCCTTTTTTTTTTTTTTTTTTTTTTGGTTGTTGTTGCTTTTGTCTCAAAGTAGTCTGCCGGTTTGGGATTGCATTTCTATCTGCCTATTTCGTAATAATGCATACCCCTACTTTATGCGGCTTTATTTGTACTCTGTGATTTGCGCACAAACCCATTGGCATCAATTCACCTTGCATAAGCAAGGAGATAGTTGAGGAAGGGGCGAGGGAAAGAAGCCTGCTGGTGTAGCTACAGGTAAAGCAAGGGAAGGATCATCGAGTGAGGGTCTCGGGCTGGGGAAGGAAATGTGAGCAAGCACCATAGAAAGGATTCTTTCCTTGCAAACATAATGAAGCATTTTCAAAATCTTTCGCTTTCATTCACCCCATTTCATGTCAACCTCGGCATTAGCTCACTAGCAACCGAAATAAAACTCTAGCTACAGGACAAGCATGTTGCAGGAAGAAAACAGAAGGCAGAACTTTACACTAGTTGCCACCCCACCCCCCCAAAAAAACCCCAGCATGCTGGCAGAACATGTCTGTATCTTCTTTCTAAAAAAAAAAAAAAATACACACACGCACATAAATATGTATATATAATATATAATATAGATAAATATCCATACATATATATGGAACAGACTTAGTGGGTCTGCCCCTGATGATGGTCAGTAGCATGCCTCATGCTCTCTCCTGACTGATGGGTAGGAACTCCCTACCCATGTATTCACACGTCTGTTTAGAAACATGTGGGCAGCAGTTTTGTCACATTTAACACACTTTAGAAATCCACGCATTCCCCTTTCATGATGTGTTACCTGTGTATGTATATTTAGAAAAAAGTCTAAGAATGCTGAAAGCACTCTTAAGAGGTTAATTTTTTTTCAAATAAAAGGAGAGAAAAAACAACCAGAAGTCTGCAATAAATATGTGTTCGATCACATATACGTACATACATATATGTGTGTGTGTATATATATATATATATGAATATACTGTATATAATACACATATTCTGGTATCAAAAATTTCCCCTTACAGATGAAGAATCACAATGAATCTTTTTCATTCCCAAGTAGTAACAACACAAATCAGAAAAAATGAACTACGAATGACAGGTCAATACCCTGGTCATACATGTATACACCACACGCCCAAGTGAGGCCCTCAGAATTATATAAGGAATGAGAAAAAGCACAGAACAAACTAAAGTTTTTAAAAATCAAAATTAACTCTCAAAGAGAAGTGGGCACTGAATTTATTTCAATTGTTCAATTCTGTAAGCCCTAAAATGGAATCATCACCAATTGGGAAATTGACACTTTCCTAAAGGATTTAATGTGCCACATATAGCCAATTTGTATTAGCAATTAAAGACAGATTGGAATTGGGAATTTAACAGTTTTTGGTAGACAGAATTACCTATTTCCATGAAAATGAAAAAAACATCAGAAAATCTGAATAGAATTGCTCTCCCCAAATATCCAAGAAATGCCTTCGTTTCACAGTTGAAAAGCCTTGATTTATTTGAAATATTTTTGCATCTTACCAGTCCTTTGTATGGAGCCTGAAGTAGTCATTATTTCAATAACTACGTAGTCTTTTTGAATCAGCTCTAAGCAGCCTTTAGCTATTAAACATGTAAAGCACTTTCGAACTTTAAAAACTGTCAAATGTTTATTTTTAATTTTTTAAAAATATTGCCAAAAGTCAGCTCAATTTTTTTCTTCCCCCTAGATGAAATGAGAACTTTAGTATCATTTCTTAGCCATGCAGTTCCTCAGTGAGCTAGGTAAATTATAAGCCCTTAGAATAAAGAAGAAGAAAAGAAAGGAAATAAATCCTGATTTAGAACTCAAAAGGCTCATTGTTAAATTGCAAAGGACAGCAGGAACGTTTTTTTAAAATCAAGATTTCACAGACCCGTTCTTTAAAATGATTGCAAAGAACTCCAGCTGCCGGCAAAGTGGTCCCATGCAGAAGACGGATTTTTGAGGGGACGTTTCAAGTTGTTTCGAATTCGATCTCATTGGTCTTACTAAAATACTCCCATTTTATTTTCTTAAAATCTAATATGATTTCACACGGCACAGGCAAGTAATTTGCTTTTTATATACTGGCAGTTTCATTTTCCTGAATGGGTAAATATCCTAGCTTTTAGGTCTGGTTAACACAAAGACAAGGTTAAAGCTGGCTTTTTCATCTATGCCCTTTCTACAGAAAATGTCAAGAAATGTTTTAGCTAAATTTACCACTGCAGGACAAGATACTATTTAATGACTGCAAAGAAAAATACTCAAACAGACGCTTTTGTTCTGTCTTGTTTCTTGCTATTTATAGAGCAACTTTTGGTATAATTCCTAATATTAAAAGGACATGAAGTTCATTTCCCTTAACCAAAAGAAAGTGGTAATGTAAGCAATCAGGTAAGGGGTGGCATTGATCTTGAAAATATGAGTCGACATAATTTTTACACAAGGAACCTGTATTTTAAGAATATTTCAAAATAAGGAGAGGTGTGCACAGACTTGGTTCTCCACGAGGCTCAGAGATTCCAAACCATCTTCAGGCGCTCGCGCCTTTGCTAATATCTTTCCATTAACCAGTTTTTCAATTCGGGATTCTCAATTTGCTACATGATCCTGCTTCCAACGTGGCCCCTTTTGCATCTTCTTGTCTAGGAGGAGTGACTGCTGCCTCCTTCCCGCACACTGACAAACCCTAAACTGACAGTCTCTCACACATAGAATGCTGGAAACTTCTAGGACATCTCCAAGGCTCACTGGGAAACTTCTCTTGCTGGGGGAAAAAAAAAAAACTTCTCAACGCACACCTGGATCTACAGATTCGGAAAAAGTAACCAGCTGTGGCCAAAAACCAAAACACTCAACCACCCGAACTCGGTCTGCAAGAAACACAGAGCCCTTTGACGCCACGCAAAGACTTGTAAATAAAATAGCTCCAAGGCAGACAGCCTGAATGAGCCTCTTAAGACAGCCAGTTGGTGCCTCAAAATTTAAAATTAGAACATTAAATGTTAACAACACGAGGATATCCTGGGATACGTTTGTTCGCGCATGTGCACGCACTTGCCTTTGTGTGTGCGTGTGCATGCGTGTGTATGTGTATATAGGAATACAAGTTTTGCTGCCCTACAGCGTGGAGCTGATTCGAGGTCCTGCTGGAGAGCCCCTACACCAGGCAATGGGCCGGCCGGCCCCGGAACTGACTTTGGGCCACTTCCTTTTTCATTACACATGTGCGAACACCGAAAGCCAGTGCAAACAGAACCTGCTAGCTAGATAGCAAGGACCGGTCTCAGATACAGAAAGTCTTTGCCTGGAATACATTGTGATCTGTGGATGGCAGACCAAGCGGACCTCTTTCTTTGTCATTAGGACAAAAGCGGCAAGGCCAGCACTGGGGAGTGAGGCAAGGGGCCGGGGTTGAGATGTGCTCTCTGCGGCCGCATCTCTGGAAGCCACGGGGGCTGGATCCCTCTGAGAGAAGGTCACGTTTTGTGGGCTGGGCTGGGGTTTGGACCCCTCAGACCCTTACCCTAGCCTGGCTGGGCATGGCTGCAGACAGAGTCTGGGCTTGGACTCTGGGATCCACATTCAGGGCTCTCGGGCGTCCGTGCCAGAAGGAGGAGGGTCTCTAAACCGTCAAATCCAATCCCCCCAGTTGGGGGCCATCTTGGTGTCCTGTCCAGAGGCCTTGAGGGGGCGAGGACGTTCTTTATCTTATTGGGTTTCTCACTATGCTTGGCCCACACGTCCTTCTTATAGCTAATGCAGAGGGTTTCGATACCCTTCAGAAACAGCCGGAGCCTGTGGTCTGGGCCAGGTACCGCAGGAGTCGCTTAGAGCCTTAGAGCAGGGGGTTTGTCCTACGCTCGTAAGGACGGCACCTCGAGTGTATGCAGCAAGCGCTTCATAATTCACACAGCGCTCTCCTCTGTCTGTCTCACGGGATCCTCAAAACCCGGGAGGAAGACAAAACAAACATTATCGTACCTCCCTATAGGCCAGGGAAACTGAGGCCCAAGTGGGTGAAACAGACTCTTGGCCTGATACTGCCCAAACCTGGGGCCCTAAGGCACACATGCTATTTTGTTATTTTGTCTTTCTTTTCCTTTCTTTCTTTCTTTCTTTCTTTCTTTCTTTCTTTTTCTTTCTTTCTTTCTTTCTTTCTTTCTTTTTCCTTAAACATCACCACCCACCTCTTCCTACTCACACACACATAGGCTCATTTTATAGGTAAGAACCGTTCCCAGGAAAAACAGAGCCCCATTGAAATCTGGGTCCCAGAAGTGCCTTAAGCTGGCCAGCTCTGGCGATCCCTCAGCCCTGCAGCCATATTCGGTCCTCTGAGGCGTCTGCCCTTCCCAGCCAGGGGCACCCTGATTTCCCCCTCAGATCCGGGCTGGGATGAGCCTACCTCCGGTGTACAGTCCCAGACACGAGGCTTGCCGCTGGGCCTGCCAAAGTCCTGGTAACAAAGCAGCCTCGCCTGAGCTCAGGGTTTGCGATGTTCTCTGTCAACCACCCTTTCTGCTGGGGGCGGAGGGCAGCACCCTGAGGGCTGGGTCTCCCTAGCCACACAGCCAGGGTGGCTCTGAGCTGCACCTGAGCCTTCCCCCTGTTTTCTGCCCTCTGCGAACCTGGCAGGCCCACGCCAGTCGTTTCGATAGAAAAGGCCAAGCAGGTGACCAGGACGGCCTGGGAAAATCTCCAAATCCCGCATCAGCAAGGACCACTGATGCCTGGCTGCCTGCGGAGAGGCTCACTGTGGCAGTTCTCTCCCGGGGTGGGGGGGGGGGTGTCCAGGGGCCCGGGCCTAGACATCAGCATTCTGCAGGGGCACACGGAGGCTGATCAGATGAACTTACTGCTCCTCAGAGCAGAGAAAGGACAGGTAGGTGCTGCAGTGGTGGGGGACCGCCAACGAGGAAGGGGATAAAGAGAAGAAACTGGGTTCTTTAGGAAATCATACAACGGAAGGTGAGCCTAGCAGGGCATGCCTCCAGGGGGCTTCCCTTTCCCGAAGAGATCTGCACCACATATGGAAATGGCCCTAGTGCTTGCCTCGATGCCAGCTCGCACGCAGGCAGGACCCCCCGGCTCAGCTCTGTCCTCACAACAGTAAGGCATGGCCTGCGACTCCAGGACACCAAAACTTCCCGAAGCCAAATTCCAAGTTAGAACGTTCCACCCCACAGACAACCCGCTCAGAAACAAATGTAACATTTAAGAGAGAGTCTCTGCAGCAAAGCCAAGCAAATGCAGCCATGAACTGAAGGAGGAGTGGGCTTGAGCAAGAACTAGAGGCCACTCCGCTCCTCTTCCAAGTCAGAACCTTCCAAGACTCCTTTCTCTTTCCCTTCTGCACCTAAGTATAGGAGAAAGGGCTTTTTAAAAAACAGACAAAAATCTTTAAAAAAAATAAGTGACAAGGAGCTAAATCTCAAAAGCTTTCTGGGATAAAAAGTATAACCTTGTCCAGAATTTGAAGGAAAAACGAAGAACACAGAGGACATGGACTGGCCAAGGCCCCACGTTAGGGTCAACTGCCTTACAAACACCTCCACATTCGCAGCCTTACCTAGAGCCACAGGCAGACTCCGGAGAGGTCGTGAGGCCTGGTGGGGGACAGAGTGCACCAGGTGGAGAAGGCTCTGAAGGTTCCTATTTTCCCTCACATAGGAATTCTGCTTCCCTGGATCTCCTTTTCTTTCCCATCTGCCGGATTCCCAGCAGAAATAAAGAGTAAGAAAGAAAAACAAGGCACAGTAAACCTCTCCTCTCTGCACCTCCACCTAGCCTAAAGGGCCCTGCCTAGAGGTGTCTCCTGCTGGGGTGTTGGGGCCCTTCCCCCAGGGGGACAGGTACCCACGTGGCGGTAGTGGCTGCCTAGGGTTTGTCCACGGACCAGGCTCAGCAGGCAACCGGGGTTAGTCTCGTGCAGCCCCGGGTGCCAGAGTCCTGGCTGGGGAGGGGGACACGACTGTGCCCGCACCCAGCTCTGGTGGGTGGAGGGGAGGCCTGCGAGCGCCTCCACCAGGCAGCCCTCGGGCTCGCGGCGCAGGACCGCGGGCGGGGTCCGCGCGGGCCGGGGCGGGGCCGGTGGGCCCCGGATCTGGGGCCTGGGGTCCGCATCTCGCGCAGAGCAGAGCCTGAAGTCTGAGACTGCGGCCGGGTCGACCTGGGCCGGGGATCCTGTCCACTGCGCGGCAGGGCGGGGTGCGGGGTCCGAACCGAGGCCTGGAGTCTGAGTTGGAGGCCGCGGCCGGGTCTGCGGAGGGCAGAGATCCGGGTCCAAGCCGGGGTCCCGGGTCGGAGTCCTGACCCCAAGCTGGGGTCTGGGGTCCGGGATCCGGGTCTCAGTCCGCGTCCGGGCCTAGGTCCGAGTTCCAGGCCAAGCCAGGGTTCGGGGTCTGGGGTCCGCCTCCGGGTCCGAGCCAGGGACCGGGTGTGGGGTCCGCCTCCGGTCCGAGCAGGGTCCAGGGTCCGCCTCCCGGTCCGGGTCCCAGCCAGGAGCCGGGATCTGGGGTCCGCCTTCGGGGCCGAAGCCGGGCCGAGCAGGGGCCGGGGTCCGCTGCGGCGGCTGCGGGCGGCGGCGGCGGCGGCACGCGCCCCAATTAGCTGCGGCGGGGCGGTGGGGCGGCCCCACTGAGGGCGAACAAAGGGCGCGACCCCGGGGTCAGGGAGTCGCGGGCCGGGCGGCCGCCGCTTTGTTCGCCCGCCCTGTTTACTTTGCCGAAGTAAAGTGCACAATATATTGACTAAAGCGGATTAGAGGGTCGCGCCCCGGAGGCCGGCGGGACCTCCCAGCCGGACACCTCCCTGGCCGGCCGGGCCTACCGCGTGCAGACCCCTTCCCGCCGGCTTCCCCACCGGCAGAGGCAGCCGGGGAAACTGAGGCTGTGCCTGCCAGGCCCTGACGCGGGGCCGACCCGGGGCCTGGAGGGGGGCTACTCTGCGGAAGGCCGGCGAGTCCTCGCGGGTCCCTGCAGGTCCCGGCTCACCTGAGCCATGTGGCAGCCGGCGCAGGGTCCCTCTGAGCGCGCCCCACGGGGCCTTTCAAGCCGACGGGGGCATTGCGTTACTTCCCAGGCCCCCGCGTTTTAAAGATTCTACCCTTCCCAGCACTGCTCGTCCTGGAAATTCATTTTACGGGGGGAAAAATGACACTTGCTAAGGCATTTGAGATGGAAAAGTGGACTGATTTTTCGACATCACAAAATCCTGTCGCACTGTGGTTAAAAAAGAAAATCCTCGCCTCGTGTCTTGACACGAGATGCTCCCCTGCGTCTCCAGCTGTCAGTCAGCAGGTGTCTTTAGACTGCAGAATAGTGTTTTGAGATATGGAAGTCCTGCAAACTGCAGCCGGACAGAAGAAAAGTGTTTTCTTTCTTTTTTCAAAGGCAAATAATGAGTATAAATATGCCAAGATTTCCACCCCAAGACCACAGCTTATCATCTGGGGTGATGAATCCAAAATCTATATGCTTCTCCAGATAGGAAATTGAAGAACCTTTTAAATTGCCAAGCGGTAGAAACAGAAAGCTCAAACCCCCAGTCAAGCACAGGGTCTAACCATAGGTGGTTAGACCAAGTATGGGACCAAGTATCCAAACAAGAACAAGAATGCTTTTTTCCCCCTTCCTGATGCTGTCGCCGAGGGGGCAGAAATGTTTCTCCTTAGGTTCACACAAAATCTGAATTGAGATTTTTATGCCCTAGTTGTGCAAGTATGTGTTTGGCCAGCAACCCCATGTAGTGTTTGATTAAGAAGCTATCAAGGTATAAATCTTTTATAAGAAACGAATAATATTTACTTACTATACATATTTGTTGGTCTAACGAATATTTCTGCTACATGCCGTCTAGCCACAACTACTGAAGGAAATTATGTCATTTGTCTATATTTCTATTCACAAGCCTTTAAAAATTATTTCTTTTCTGCTTATAAAAATACCGTGTGTTTAGAGAAGGGAAAGCAAGTTCTAAAGCCCAAGTAATCTAAAGATAGATATTTAAGATAGAGATCATTTAAGCAGTAAGCATAAAATATAAATAATTCAAGCATAAAATACATGCAAAAAGGAAAATTCACCGATATGCCATTGTTCAGAAATAATACTCTATTGTATTTCCTTCCCAACAGTAAACATGTGCATACAATTACATCATTTACATACATATTTACTGTTTGTGAAATATTGTATCCATTCGTCCCCAGGCTGTTACAAACTCTTTGTCAACGGCATTTTAACAGGGACACACTATTGCATTATTTTGTTACGTGATAATTTACGCCACCGTTCCTTATTATTCCAAATTTCATTTCTTGCTAATATTTCTCTGCTGTAACTAACGTGACCACCAATGGCCTTGCCTGCGAAGTCTGTCTGCAATGTGGGTTATGAATAAATCTCTAATGATCTGCTGTTAGGGTGTCGAAGGGTGCATTCTTCTAAGCGGGGGTTAAGGTCGACCCCGTAGACTCCGTTTATCGTATCAGAAATGAACTTGGAAATGCTAGAATTTCCTCCGGATCACAGTAGCCCCAGAAAGCAATATGGGAATCAGTGTGTCCCCCTCCAGAGGCCGGACGGATTTGCGGGACCAGCCGAGGCACATACCTGATTGCGACACACATTTGGCAATTGTGCCCTTGCACTAAAGTGCTGGCCTATTTCTGCCTACCCAGCTGCTTGGCACAAACCCCCCACTGTGTGGTGGGTTTAAGTCAGGACCATAAAGCTGAGCACCTTGGAAACATTATCTCAACAGTTCTGATGAAACTTTGCATGTCTAAGGAGTGATTTGGCTCCAGCGGCTTTCTTTGCCGAGAATCCAGAACTCAGGCCTGCTTTTTCACCCTTTCCCCCAGGCTGCACGGTGCCCGCTCCCGTCCTTCCGCCCCCTTGCCCTGTCCTGCACTGAGAAGACCAAGCCTGGCTCTCTCCCATCTCTGCGGCCTGGGCCTTGCCAGGGGCCGTATCTTAGACCCTTCACCCCTTTCCTCCGACACCCTGAGTCAGCCGGGGCTCTGCCATCGGTCGGTATTGGCCGTCTGTCTGGCCTGTCCTGACATGGCTCCCAGGACGGTCGGGGAGGAAGGCTGGGGGATATGGAGCCCGAGGTCCATTTCTACCCTGCACGGGGGCCTGCCTGAAGGAGGCAGCCTGGGGGCCAGGGAGGAGTTGCCCCTGAAGAACAGCAGTCTAGAGAGGACTCGAGCAGAGAAGTCACCGAGTTATTCTGAAAATAGGTGCGTACGAGAATTGCCTTGGTGGCGGTGACGAAGGCCTGGAAGGAAATCCTGGAAATGCAACCGAGCTTCCGTGGGGACTCGGATGAACAATTTTCCCCTTACGTGCCTTCTTCTGTATTTTCCAAGTTTTCTGCGATGAGCATATGTTGCTTGCATACTCAGAAAAGGATGGTATTACTGATAACACTATATTTATTGTAGGTCAAGTAGATGGAATTCATGACCAGAGTGAAATGAATCACTGTGAAATAGGTAGGAGTTTAACATCAACAGTAATAATCATATACTGCCGGAGAAGTTGCTAAGATGATAACAGCCGTTCACGTGGCTCAAGCACTTTCCCCTTTAGAAAAACACTTTCAAACAGAAAATGAAACTGGGCAGCTTTGCTGTGCAAATACTGGCTGCCGTGGTAGTAGTCCTGCAACAGCCCTTGACCGTGGGCTCGGATGGACACTGTTCTTCTCCTTTTAAGTCTGGGAAACAGGCGTGGAGAAGGGAAGAGCCCCAGGACAGGAACAGAGGCTCCCATGCGTCCACAGCCGTTTCCACACCTCGACCCGGTACCCTCCTGCGGGGGAGATGTTCTCCCTGGGGGATCGGCTGTGTTTCCCGTTATTCCAATTTTTTTTTTCCCATTACTGGAGGTGGTGCCAGTGGCTAGGGCGGAACTGCAATTAGGGAAGATTTTCTTGGGTTTGTTTTAAAATACTGGTATTTGCCCAGTGTCTGTTTATACTTGAGAGGTGTGGGTCGCCCTGGGACCCGTGGACGGGGGCCTCAGCCGGGCTGGGGCTGTCTTTGTCACGGGGAGACATGAGAACCGAATGCTACACTCCCCCTGGGAAGGAAAAAAACATGCGTAGGATGATGACTCACGTACATGTCTGTGGAACCTCTGGGGCTGGAGTTCACCCCAGAAGAGCTCATGATGCCCATGTGGGAACACGCCTTTTCTTATCTTATTTTTTAAAAGGGGGCCATTTCTCGCCCCTTGATAACAACGGATGGGAACAAATCTACGAATCCAGTGTATTTTATCTAAAGTCTCTTTCTTTCACAGCGAGTTAAAAGGCGAACCAGCATGCTGTCTTCTACTCTAAAAGGCAATTTCTAAATTTGGATTTTGGGGGAAAAAAAATTTTTGTACTCCAGCTTGAAAATCCAATGGCTCTCAGAAAGCAAGTAAGATACACCACTCTTTGTGCTAAAATCATCTTAACTGGTTTAAAATAAATCAGAACAAAATGATGTGAGCTGAACATACGTCTTCCACCACTTGTTTTCGGAAGGCGGCAGTGGCGTGAGTTGTAGCGCGTGGACCTGCGTGCGGTCTGGGGAGCGGACCGGCCCAGATTTGGCGTGCAGTGATTTTTTTTAACACGGAGGTGTCAACAAACCTAGGCTTTTTATATTCCGAAGACACCTCCAGGTTCAGGCAAGGATTACATTATTTAAAACAAATAATTATAAAATGTAATCAACAGGTATGATGAATACTTGGGAGACATTTATTTCCTCCAAGGGAAACGTCTGGCACTTGGAATTTTTAAGCTGTGAGTAGATGGGCACCTTTTCAAAAGACCCTTTCTTTCACTTCTCCTCACACAGGGCACAGCAAACCATCCCTGCCTTCTAAAATAAAAACACATGCCGCTTTAATTTCGCAAAGTAAATCCGACGTGCAGAATCTCTGCACAGATAATTTTTAATTAAAAAGAGAGAGACTGTTCACCGTGCTCTCTACCTTCGGGAAGGCGGTTACCTTCTCCACGTGTTAATAATTTAACTGTCAAGTCACAACAAACAGCCAAATCCATCTTGGAGCCACTGAGATTGCAAACCCAGGAGGGAGACTTCGGTGAGAACTACCATGGCACAGATGCTGATGGGAGTCCTGCTTCCCGAGGGTCCCCAGACACGGCTGGGACATGACTAATTTATTTTATCTTATCTATCATCTATGCACAGGATTAAAATATTTATATCAGTCTGTTCACTTTAAGATGTGCCGTGCAGGCGCCAGCTTCCGGGCCACTCCTTAATTTTTCACAGTTTTGGCTTTTCATTGTTTCCAGCAAGGCCCAGCCCTTGCATGGGGAATGCTCTCAAACGCTGATGGGATGTTTCAGTGGGGAGCGGGCACACACGGCTATCACACTCAGACGAAAACCTCTCCTCGAGCCGCACAAACCCTGCATAGCCGCAGTGACGGAGCTGTTCCGACACCTCTCTCCCAAGAGACGCCAATGAAATCATGCAGGCCCAAGCTCTGCTTCTTGAAGGGGCTTGGCTCTGGCCAGACTGGCTGATGGAAACCAGAGCTTAGTCAGGATGCCCCAGCCGGGCAGCCAGGTAGGCAACGGGGAGCAGGGGGTTAATCGGGGAGGAGGGAGGGGTGCAAACAAAAGGCCACGGGCAGAGATGGGAAACCAGCAGGGGAAACCGGGCTGCAGGGCCCAGCCCGGCCAGGCGCAGACACAGGGAGCTCTGTGTGGCTGCCCGCTGCCCGGCACTGTGACTAACCGCCCCACTATTGTACCCTGAAGCCAGCCCTTTGTACCGTCCCCCTGGCGTCTGGGAGCACGGCCGAAGAAACCCTTTCCAGCAGTCCCCCCTCATCCTGGAAGCTTGCAGCCCCAACACCCATTCTTTCAGCTCTCAGGGATGCTGGGGGCCTGACTAGCCACCGCAAGTGTCCTTGACCCTGACCAAGAAGGGCCACCCACAAAAAAAGAAGCAGAAAAACCAGTCTCCCCAACTCTGGGGTGGGGGGGGCATGGAGACCTGCTAAACCAGCACTGCCCAATATAGCAGCCCTGCACCGTAATGCCAGTAATGCCACGTGTGGAAGCTTTGAAACTCAGGAAGTCCATCCAAACGGAGATGTATGTGAAAAATACACTCTGGATTTCAAAGACTCAGTATTAGAAAAAAAGGAAAAAAAAAAAACCTCATTAATAATTTCATATTAATTCCACACTGAAATATACTATTTTATTACGTATATATTAGATAAAATACATTTTATTTTTAGAGTGAATTTCACCTGCTTATTTGCACTTTTTTAAAAAAGTGGCTGCTCAAACATGTCGAATTACAGATGTGGTTCCGTTTGCAGCTCACGCCGTATCTACTGGATAGCACTGGGCCAGGCTGGGAATGGGCCTCGAAGACTGCTCCCTCCCAGGGAGACAATGGCTGGGAGGTACCTCCGTGGCTCCTGGTCCAGTGACCACCCGCACCCAAGGGCCAGGCATACCAGGCTGTCAAGGCCACACCTGACCTCAGCCTTGTGTTCACCTGTCTCTAGAATGGAGTCTTGCACACTCACGTGCCTGAGAATCCTTTATAAAAAACACATACGTGTGCATAGGAACACACACACACACACACACACACACACGAAGGCCCTGGATCCTCTTCACAGCTGGCTGTATCAACCCAGTGCCTGGAACGCAGGGCACCCAGAGGGCCCCCAGAGGCCTCCCTGGAGCCAGACATCTGACCCTTTGTCCCGGGACAGACTGGACCAGCCTAGAGGCCCATTATGACTTTCATGGCCCCCAACACCTTTGCTTTCATGGTGCCTTCCTCCGTACATGTTGAACATGGTATTTTATGACTGCTTTGGTATAAAGACGAGTATAATCCAGGCTGAACTCATCATTATATACTCATTATTACTATAGTCATCATTTTCTTCTGATTTTAAAAGACGTGAAAATTAAAACACATTCATGGGCCCTAGGCAGGCACTGTGCCTCCCAGGACCACCATCCCATCAGCTCCTGCCACCACGCCCCACATAGAATCCTCACTCCCTGCGGGCAACGCCCTCTCCTTCTGTCCTGGGAGCTTGCCTGCTGCTCCTCCAGGGACCAGATCGCCTCCCTCACTCTAGAATCCATTCCTTAAGTCCTGCCCTCAACCCACGGCATGTTAAGCCCCCACCAGACACCAGAAAACTTTCCATATTATTTTTTAAACACAAAAATTGGTCATGAGAAAGGCCCAGGATCCCAGAATGGCTGAAGGCCCCAAGTCAGGAAGAACCAAGACACGATGCCCAGCGCCGTGCCCGGACAGCCTGCTCAACACCAAGACACAAAGCCACCAAGCACAGGTGACCGCGGCGTCCGAGGCCACCGTGCCCGCCCACGCGGCACACCACGTGCCCCATGACCTCGGGTCCTCAAACCCCTGCACCGGGCCCCGCTTCTGGCCGGGGATGCCCAGGGGCCTTGCTTTCCAGCGTCTCCCAGAACAAGGCATCTGGCGTCCTTACACCCCGCGCTCCGTGGATGCCCAGGCGCGGGGCCTGGGCCTGGACGCTGCTGGGGAAGGCCCGGGTGCAGGAGATGGTTAAAAGTCTGCATCCTTCTAGCATCCGCCTCCAGAGGAAACGCTGCTTTTTTTTTTTTCCCCTCCCAAGCAGGAGGAGGAAAAAAAAAAAAAAAAGCTGAGAGCAGCAATTTGCAGGCCTTGGGATGTTTTTCTCCTTGACAGCCCTGGGCCCCGCCTCGCTCACGCGGCCTTCCTCCGGCCACGGCCTGCCCCGGCCCCACGCAAGAGCGGCCTCCCCGGGAGCCGGGCCCCGGAGGGAGGGAGGCCGGGGTGGCGGCGTCGCCTGGCACTGCCCGGCTTTGTGCCCCCGCCCCCCCNTTTTTTTTTTTTTTTTTTTTTTTTTTTTTTTTTTTTTTTTTTTTTTCCCCCGGCCCCTCTCCTGAGTCCCATAAAGGCACAGACAACACGGGCGGTTTAGTCAAAACAGTCATGTGCAGGAGCCGGCGAACAAACAAAAGCCCTTATTTATTTATTTAGTTCACACACTCAGATAAGGAGACGCCTTTTGTGCACATAATTTCACACACACCAGAAAGGAGGCGATGCCACGATACTCCCCGCAGCCCAGGGCCGGACAGCCTGCCCGGCCTCGGGAATAATTGCATTGCCAGGGCCTGGGCATTTCCATATTTAAATTGGGCAGCAGCGTATGATTAATTAAGAAGGAAAAAGGCAAAAAGGAAGAAAAGCCGTGGGGGTGGGGAGCCGGACATTCTGGGCAGCTCCGTGTGCCAGGGTGCCCGCGGCAGCTTAACTCCTCCCGTGCCAGGCCCAGGCCCAGTGGGATTGGCTGCAGCAGGCGGCCTGGAGGGAATGGCGGCCTGGAGGGAATGCCGACCATGCCCCCTGCGTGCTCCCAGCCTTGGGGTGCACATCCTTGCCTGACTTTGCGTAGCGAGTGTCACCCCAGTTTCAGAGGCTGTCCCAGGAACATTCTCATCCTCATTTCCTTATTCAGAGCAACTCTGCATTGCTCAGGTCGCTGCCTTGTGCTGGTGCGAAGGAGAGAGACGTCCCAAAGGCCCTCAGTGGGGAGCTGGAATAGGAAGAGCAGCAGCCATTCTCGCCAGGACAGACAGACTGGTCCTTTGACCTCCACGCCTTCACCCTCCCAACACGCAAGCTGCCCTAGAGGCCCTGCCGCCTGGGGAGGCACAAAGATCCCTCCACACTCACACAAGCCCCCCTGCCAAGGGCTGGCCTGTGGCCTTTCTGTCCCTGAGAGCAGCCTGCCTGTTCTGGGAAAGGGGCAAGAAAGCCCATCACCCTTCTGGAAAGAAACAAGGGCTGTGGTTAAGGGAGAGCCGGGAAAGTCTGTATTCCTAGAGGCAGGTGGCGGGCCCCGTCGAGCCCTGGATTTAGGGTCTAGCTGTTACCAAGTGTCAGCCCTGCCCCTTGCCAGCTGTATGGCCTTAAGCAAGTTATCCAGCCTCTCTGGGCCTCAGCTTGCCCATCTGTAAAATAGGGGTAATAGTGCCCACTCTGCCTACCCTGTGGGGTTGAAGTAGGAAAAGCAGCTCCTGGCTGCTCAGAGAACCTGCCTGAGCTCCCATAACCTCCGTCCCAGCAGGACGCAAAGGCTGGGGCCAGTGAAGCCTCCAGCAGGAATTTGCTCAGGCTTTTGCTCCAGCAACAAACCCAGAACAGTCCAAATCCACATTGCAGGTGGATGAAGTTAAGGGCCTAGAGCAGGGACAACATCCTGGATTATCCACTTGGGTCCAATCTAATGATATAAACCCTTAAAAATGGAGACCCTGGCCCAGCTGTGGTCAGAGAAAGAGAGATGTAATGTCTCTTCTTTTTGAAGATGGAGGAAGGGGCCATAAGCCAAGGAATATGGGTGCCTCTAGAAGCTGGAGAAGGCCAAGAAAAAGATTCTCCCTGGGAGCCTCCAGAAGGAACCAGCTCTGCCAACACCTTGACTTCAGCTCCAGGAGTCATTTCAGACTTCCAGCCTCCACCACTGCACAGTAATGAACTTGCATCGTGCGAGCCACTAAATCAGGGAACTTTCTTATGGCAGCGAGAGGAAACTAATACACCACCTCCCCTCCTCCCCCACATGTCCAGATGCCTCTGAAGGAGACTGGGGGTGCAGCCTGCCTATGTACTCACTCCACGCACGCTGCTCGTCTGCGGCGGGGAGGGCTGGGCGGGGGTGAGTACACCTCATCCCCGCCCTCAGGAGGCTTCGGGCAAGGGACCAGTTGCCCTGCAGAGCCCTCCTGTCCTAAGGGGGTTCTAACCTCACCTACCGGCTGCTGCTCTTCCTCCTTATTCCCCTCCCCCTCCTCCTCCGTCCTTCCCCTTCTCTTCCTGCTTCTCCACGCCACCACCTATTGAGCATTGCCCAAGAACGGGCGCCATGCTTAGCATGATCTTATTCCATCCCTAGCCTGACAGGCTTCGTGACGGAGGCAGCCCAGACCCCGAAATCCTGTCCACAGTTCCATGGGTTGAGGGGTCATCTTCTGCTTTGTTATCGTCAACGTGTCCTTCTCACGATAGATCAGGCAGGAAGTCCTTGGGCCAGTGCCTCTGCTCACGGGGCCCGGGGTCCTCAGCTGTAAAGGGGGCTGATTACAGACCCTCGCAGGGTGGCCGTGAAGGCAATCAGCCAGTGCTGCCTGTGCCCAGGCCGTCAGCTGCTGGAGGACTGGGTTTTCTCTAAAAAGAATAGCTAAGATGCCAGGCAGGGCTATCCTCTCAGTACTGCCCCTGCAAGGGGGCTGGTGGCTCAGGCCCTGGTCAAGGTGGAGTTTCAGATACACCCCATAGAACCTTCTGGAACCTAAGGGCCTTCACTCCCCTAGGAAATGTGCAGAATTGTGCACACAGGTGTTCCTCAAAGTGCTGCTTACAACAGAGAGAGCCAGGAGTTACCTGTGTCCAGTAACAAGGGTGGTTAAAAAGCTGTAACCAACGGAATATTAGTCATTAAAAATCAACTGGCAGGATAGTATCTTCTGACTTAGGAAGGAGCGGTGATAAAATATTTAGTGAAACAAACAGAAGATAAAATGATACATATTCTAATAAGAAGCTCAGATGCTGACTTCGTTTCGAGACAGCGAAGTCTGAAGATGGGCCAAGCGCTCCCACTGGCTATTTCTGAGTGCGGTTTCACAGGTGATCAAAAATATTTTTCTTCTGCGAGGATTTGAAATGTTCTAAAATTAGCATGTAACATCAGGGCTGGGAAAGAGAGTCGATGCAGGAGAGGAGTCGTGCTCCTTTGAGGGAGCTGGCTGTGGGTCCCCTCGGGCCTCAGTCCCCGGCTCAGGTATGCACCAGGAGCTCGGCCAGCGTCGTGGGGTTGTGACCTATCTGCCACCAAGGGCCCATGCTCAGGGCCTTCCTCAGGGCCTTCCTCAGAGGGGCCCACACTTCGCTTAATGTGCTGTGGTCACCATCCTGAAATTCTGAATCACTTTGAATAAGGGCCCCCCATTTTAATTCCGCACCGTGCTCTGCAAATTATGCAGCCAGTCCTGGCAAAGGAAGCCCAGGCCTCTGGATGCCTCGACTTTGCTCTCCAGTTTCCTGAGTGAGGCGGCCAGCCTTTCGTACTATGTTTGTTTAATACCCCACTCAGTGACTCCTTCTCTTCTCCTTCTCCTCACTACATTGACTGTTGGCAAAGGTGGGCATACCAGATGTGTATTTTCCCCGGTAAATCCAGGTGACTCCGACCCAGAGCCACTGCCATGGGCCTGTCCTACATCTCGTCCTAACAGTAAAGTTTCAGGGATACCTACAAGAAACACCACCAGAAAGGTGGTGAGCTGCTCATCACTGGAGGCATTCAACAAAGACTGCATGGCCGCCAGCAGGAGCACTATGTGGGAAACACCTTATCTGAATGGGGAGTTAGCCCAGAGAACCTCACCCTGGTGTTAAAATTGCACAGGGCATCCAGCAGCTTCTCCAGGTACGGCCTGGGTCAGACCCACCTCTTGGTCAGGGCTGTAGGTACCGGGGAGAGGCTCAGTGATGCTTTCTTTTAGGATAAGGAAAGAAACAAAGAGAGTGGGGAGAGGCAAGCAATCGAGAGCTGACATGAAGTGGACGGAGTGGTCTCTGAGCAGTCCCGGAAGCAGGGGTCTGTGAGAGGGGCCACCAGCATGGTCTAGCTGGTCGGATGCAGCTGTGAATGTTTATTGAGCGCCTACTGTGTACCAGTGTCATGCTAGGTGTGCACACGGTATCCCCATCCTCCCCACAATTCCACCGGGTCAGAACTCGTACTGAGCCCCATTTTATGTGCGAGGAAGCTGAGGATAGGGGAGACGAGGTCAGTCTCCGAGGGTTTCCATGCAGCACGAGACAGTGTTGGGGTTTGGACACAGGCCGGCCTCTCTGCAGCCGGCCCTTCTGGGCGGCACAGACCCAGGTTTTCGTGGCTGGAAGTGGCTCTCCTGCCTGGGACAGGAAGAAAGTTGAAGTTCGCTTTCTGCATCCTGCCGCGGCTTTGCTGCACACCTCGCTTTGCGGGCACAGCCTGAGTGGGTTCGGAGGCTCCTCAGAGGATTTGGGGGCAGGGCAGTTCTGTTACCTGGTTTAAAGGGAGATTTTAACTTCAAATCAGCTCAGTTAAGCAGATGTGATCTGAAAGAGGCAAGCCAGCCCCCGTCGCCCGGAGCACTCAGTATGTGGAGGCCTCGACTTCCTGGAGATGGGGGGTAAATGGGGTGCAAACTGCCCTCCTCCCTGTTCTCCAGATCTCTAGGGCCTCCTCAACAGAGATTGGGCTGGGACTAGGGTCACTAGGAGTCCTGTTTCCTTCTAACACTAAGTAGCTTGTGTGTACAAGGGGTTGCAATGTGGGGGTCTACAGACCGGGTTCAACCCAGGGTATGTGATATTTTCAAATTTTGGACAGTCCATGCACAAATATGGATTTCCTTCTCCTAAAGAGTCTGAGCCTCTGGAACCCTAGGCCTTTACCCTCTTGGCAGCAACTGGCACCAGGGCCTGGGGTCTCTGTTCCCTCAGCCCTTAAAAATACTCCACGGTGCCCCACCCGGCCTGCCTGAACCCTGCGGGCTGCCCATTTGAGGCTGCTGCTGGAATGTCCAGGGTACTGAGGATGGTCACCTGTCCAACCCCAGCTGGCCTGCACCTTCTCACTCCTGCAGGAGCACTCTACCCACTCCCCCGCAGCCTCTCATGGAGGACCTTGGGCTCCGGGAGCCCTGGATAGGAGATGAGGTTAGCTAGCAATGGTTTCTAGCAGGTTGGGGACCTGGCCACTGCCTAGAGCAAGGCCACCCAGACAGTCCGGGCTATGGCTGGGGCGCATTCGGTCAAACTTCAGGCCCAGACCCAGGGCAGAAGTCTGAAATTTTCAAGGCTCTGTTTCCCTACCCGGCAGGTGCCCCCCCAGGGATAAGGACAGTCACAGGCCTGTGTGACTCAAAAGGACAAAGGTGTGGAGGAATATGTGAGAGGGGCTGCTGGACCTCCGCTTGTGGGCAAAGGCGAGGGGGCGGAGGAGACACCAGGGACAAGGTCCCACAGGGCCCAGACTCCCTCTCTTCCACAGGCCCTGACCACAGCTGCCATAGCGTGTACCCGGGACCTGCCACGGGGCCTTGGCGCTTCGGCGACCCTGGCACAGCTGCCCCAGGCAGAGCCGATAGGGAGGTTGTGGCTGGGGGTCCTGCTCAGGAGGGTCCCCAGGAGGGGGCAGGGCAGCTGCTCAAGCAAGAGGGATGAATCGCGAGCAGCGTCCACCCGGAGCCCCCAGGACCCACTCCTGTTGCAGGGGCTGCCTCTCCCTGAACTGTTGGGGGTCCCTGTTCATGGCAGGCCCTAACCTGAGTGTGGAGCCCCGGGCAGGCCCCCGCCTGAGAGAGTTAACACCTGAGAGGCAGGCGGAGTGGACTCCCTGCTTCTTCCCTCAGCCAAAGGGGGAGCACGCAAGAAAGCAGCGGCGAGAAGAAAGCCAGAGAGGTCTTCTTTCCCCTTTAAGAGCCCGGATGGCCGCCGCCCAGACCCAGCAGCCCGGGGAAGGGAACATGTCGGGAAGGATTCCCTTCCGAACTTCCCGAGGCTTTGTTCGGGAGGAGGCCGGGGAGGGCACCCTTCGTGGGGCGTTGGAGGGCCCTGGCTCAGCGATGCGCTCTATGGTGGTCACGGCGGCGGCGGCGCCCCCTCCCGGACGGAGCCCCGGGGCCCTGGCCCCGGGCCGCCCCCCCTCCGTCCCTGGATCCCCGACCCCGAAACCCCCGGCCGCGCATTCGGACCCCGGCCGGCCGCGGCGCGCCTCGGGGGGCGGGGGTTCGAGAGCGGACGCGCTTACCAGGTCGTCCCGGGGAGCCCCCGCGGTCAAGTTCACGTCCGGCCCCTGGACTGTCCGAGGTCCCGGCGCCGCCAGGCGGAACGAGTCCGCGACAGGCGGCGCCCGGGGCCAACGCCGCGCCCGGCCTTTGGGGCGCCGCTGTCACCCTGGCCTTGCGACCCCAACTTTCCGCCCAGTCGCGGAGCTGGAAGTTTCCGGGCTTCGCGGGCGCTGGGCTCGGTTTCAGCAGCGACGTCTGAGCTTGGCAACAAAGAGGGAAAGCAGGCCCGGAGAGGGGAGGAAAGAAAGAAATACGGTGGAGAGGGGGCTGGCTACTTAGAGATCCCACAACCTGAAATTCCGCCCAGAAGCTGTTTGGGGTTGTTTTTTCTGAAGGGGTAAACAACAACCGCTCAACTCTGGAGGGGGCGCCTTTACCCTCGCTCTGGTCCCGGTGCTCAGGGACCCTGCTCGGGCACCTGTGTGTTCTATAACCCGCCCCAAAGTGCCTTGGGCAAATCTGGAAAGAGGAAGGCACAGGGAAGGACAGGCCCAATACGCTTTCTGAAAGGGAGTGACACTAAGACCGAGTCCTCAGGGCAGCAACCCCCCCCGCCCCCGGGCTCTGTCTCATCTTGTCCCCTCAGCAAAGTGTTCGGGTCAGCCACCATGGGTTTCTGTCCTGAGACTGGAGGGACAGCTGGGCCCCGTGGTGTCCAGGAGAGGACCTGGGGGAGGACCACCTGCTCCCAGTCCGAATTTGCAGTGAGTGCAGGACCCTGTTCGTGTGCAAGGCCTTGAGCCGACCTGGAAGCTCCACCTTCTCTTCTCAGGAGCTTCCTGGCTGCCTCCCTCCATTTTCTGCCCTCTTGCACTGCTTGGTTCGGAACTGTCCCAGGCAGGGTCCTGGGGACATATCTGGGCTGGGGGAGGCAGCTGAGTGGCCCCAGGAACCTGCGCTCTGGCCAAGCCCACTCCCTTCAGGGGCTCTGTGAGCACTGGGACAGGAGCTGAGGGGCACAGAGCAGCCAGCTGCCAATCAGCCTTGGGATGTCCCTGCTCCTGCCCTATTTACCCGTTTGTCCATCCCTACTTGCAAGACATGCTTATGGAGAAAGTATTCTGTCCCAGACCTGCTACTCCAGAGTGCTATGAAAAGCAGGGAGAAGTTGGATGAATTGTTTGTTTGTTAAAGAAAAATGAGCAAAGGGGCTGTAGAGAGCAATGGGAGAAATATGTTGTCTGTGGTCCTGCGAAAGTGAATGGGGCCTCACAGGGCTGGAGCCTCTCTGTTAAGTGGATATCTTCCCTTCAAATGACTTCTGCATTGTGATCCTTGCTCTAGTTGGTCCTGTGTTTCCACACACTGTTCACGGAAGGAGCTGCAGCCACTGAGGCACCCAGTGCTGCTGTCCATCCACCTGGAAACTGCCAGAACTTGACATGACCCTGAGGACATGGAGGGGGGGGAGTGGGCACACTATGCGTGGAGCTGGCTGGAACGGCACTCTGGAGCCGGTCTTCTGAGCTGTAGATCGTCCTCAACTTACATACATAGGCTGCCGGGTTGTCCCCAGCGCCCACAGGCCTCATCTGGGGGTGGGGGGAAATCCACTTGCCAATGAAGCCTGAGATCCTTTCCCAAAGCAGGTGCAGTGGAGTTTCTCATCGTGTCTTCCTGGAGTGAGCACGAGCATTGGCTTTTCCTCGTTTCTCTCCGAGACCTAGGCTGGCCGGCCACGTGACACTCCAGCAAAGCCAATGGAAATTCTATCAAGGCTCGGGGGGGGGGGGGGGGNGGGGGGGGGGGGGGCAGGGTGTGACATTTCACAAGAACATGCAGGTGTCCTTTGCTTTACAGGAAAGCTCCTGGTCCGGGGGCCCAGCCCTTTCCCCTGGGGGGCAGGGAGGGTGGTTAGAGAAGCCCACCCATTCTCTCTCGTGGCATCCTCCCTGGTGACTCCTCTCCTCACTTTGTATTTCCAGGACTGGAAAACGTATCAGGAGCTGCGTATCTTCCCGAAGCTCGAAGTCATTTGTTTTCTGGTGCCCACTTCATCCCCAGAGCGGATGTCCTCCATTAAAACCTGTCCAGACCTTGTCGGGGCAGGCTTCAGGGGTCTGTGGCCGGTGCAGCTACTCTAGGCCCGATACTCTGTAGTCCCCATCATAACATTCAGAATCTTTTTTGAACAAGGGACCCCAAGGGTCCTGGGCTCTGAATGTGATGGAGCTGATCCTTAGTTTGGCCGCTGGTGGACAGTGTCATAAAATAAACAAAATGAATGCAAAAACAAAAACAAGAACAAAAAAACCTATTTTTATATTTCTTTTACTAAATTCTGTATACAGAAATCATTCCAGATTCTATGTCAACAAGATAAAAATGTTCTCATCAAGGATCATTGTATTTAAGAAAATGTTCACCTTGAAGAGGCAGGAAGATACTAGGGAAAGAGTACCATTTTGAGAATCAGAATCATTCCCGTTCAGCCCCCAGCTCTGCCATACGTGCCTCTCCAGCGGGACCGCGGGTCCCTGGGCTGGGGGGACAGCTCCCACCTGCGGGCAGTTCTGAGGAGCCAGGATGATGGGAGACGTTAGCGAAGATCTGGCGCGTAGCAGGTGTTCGAGCAAAAGCGCCCTTGGTCGTCATTGTTAAGATTCGATGTGAAGGCTCAGGGGCAGTCTGACTGCTTTAATATGGGTGAATTCTACCTCCTTTCAATATAACTTTGTTTCTTCTCATTATAAAAGTAATACAACTCTAGGGGCACCTGGCTGGCTCGGTTGGTGGCACATGCGACTCTTGATCTCGGGGTTGTGAGTTCGAGCCCCATGTCGGGTGTAGAGATTAGTTTAAAAAACTTAAAAAAAAAAGACAACTGTTATAGAAAGTTTACAGAGCGTACAGGGAAGGGAGGGAGGGAGGAAGAGGAGGAAATTTCCTTCCTAGCCTTTGGCCACTCACTTTGCAGTTACTTTCTTTATAGTTCTATAAATAGACATACAATACCTTACATTTGTTAAACTTTTCTTTTACCTCACCAGCTGATTTTTAAATGGAAACCCTGAAGGAGAATCGGAGCAGGGCCGATGCCCCCCTGCTGTGAACTAATGCTAAGCTTCACTCGCAGGTATAAACCCAGTCTCCACTGCCTCCCGTTCACGAGGACCATCCACTGTGACATTTACGGTCGGGAAAGTGCCAAGTGATAAAAATGCTACATCACAAAGTGTCCTTAACCTGCTGTTGCCTCATCTTTCCCATTTGTGACTTGGTTAAAAAAAATTTTTTTTTAAACAGTTTCAGGCTCTTATTTTTAATTTCCACAGTCTGTTACAGAATCTGCTCACTGAGGAAGGGAAAAGAAACCGAATCGATCAGGCCTCCTCCTCGGAACCTTTGTGAGGCCAGCTGGCTAGAGTGAAGGGGCCTTACACTGGGGGTGGGGGTGGTGCTGCTGGGGTCCCAGCAGTTCCACGTGCAGCCAGAGCCCTGGTCTCAGAGAAGCCCATGTTGAAGTGCTGAGCCCAGCTGATGGGTCTGCTGACCGTGGGAAGATTATAAATTGCCCAGGAACCCAGAGCACACAACAGGCACAGGAGAAACACAGCCCCCGACCCCCAAACCCACAATGCATTAATGAGCTATTTGGGGCCCAGAAGCTCCCAGGAAAAGAAACTTGAATCCAGTGAGAATCCAGACCTGGGGTCAAGTCTGAGCTCCACCAGCTACTGGTTGGGTGACGTTAGGCAATCACTTCTCTCAGTTTTCCCAAGTTTGGAGAGAGGGGTGGTGGTAAACAATAGCCCCAACCTCCTAGGGCCAGGGAGGGAGGAGCGGCAAGGGTCTCTCACCCCATCACCCCCACCAGTCCCTTCCCCTCTCACAGAGAAGGACTTCCTCCAGCAGGGAAAGTGGCCTGGGGTGTGGGCGGGGGAGGGGGGCAAAGAGACTGGAACTCCCTCCCCACCCCGCCTTTGCCCAGGGCAGCAAAGGAGACTAGCACATTTGGGAGAGAAGCCGTAGGGCCCCTGGCACCCCAAATGGGAGGGGCTGGCTTCCCGAGCCAATGCAAGGGTAACTCTCCTCCCTACCTCAGTGGTACCAGTGGTCAAGGCAGCCCTGGAGAATAACCCAGCACAGAAACTGGGCCAAAGGACCAGGGAAGGGGGCCCCACCCCTCGCACCTCCGTTGTCCGCTACCACCTCCCAGGGAGTTCTCCTTCACCAGATCAGTGCATCCTGGCCATCTGTCCTGGGGCCCAGCCCCACGTCCGTCCCTGGGCTGCTATAGCTGGAAGAAGGGAAAAGAGATACGTTCGTTCTTATTTAATTTGTTTATGAAAAGGAAAGCGTTTGTTACAGAAAATTTGGAAATATAGAAAACACAAAATGGAAAACAGAAATTACCCATGAGATAATTACTAGGTACATTTTGTTGAAAGTCCTTCTGGAATAGTCTCCAAGCCAGCTATGTATATGTGCTGATATGTGTGTGTGTGATCATGCTAGAGGTCATTTCAGAAATCTTTGTTCTGAGCATTTCGTGTCATTAAATATTAATCTCTCTAGGATTTGGAAAATAAATACCAATCATTTTAAAATTCACTTTATTGAGGTACAAGTCCCATTCAGTGAGATCCCTTTCACTTGTACAGTTCAATGAGCTTTGACAAATGTATACACCCATGCCCCCAGCATCACAATCAAGAAAGAAAACACCATCACCACAAAATGTCCCCTAGTCCCAACTTGTAGGCAGCCTTGCCTCCTGGGCCCCAGGTCACCACCTACCTGATTTATGTCACTATAGATTCATTTTACGTTCATTGAATTTAATATAAATGGGATCACAGACTTTATGCTCTTTTTTAAGAAAGATCTTTATTTTGAATTTGAGGGGGAGGGGCAGAAGGAGAGGGAGAGAAAGAATCCCAAGCAGGCTTCACACCCAGCATGGAGCCCTGTGCAGGGCTCGATCTCACAACCTGAGTCGAAATCAAGAATCTGTTAAGCATCTGCCTTCAGCTCAGGTCAAGATCTCAGGGTCCTGGGGTGGAGCCCCCTGCTGGGCTCGCTGTTCAGGGGGGAATCTGTTTCTCTGTCTTTATCTGCCCCTCTCCTCCGCTTGCGCTCTTCTTTCGCGATCTCTTTAACGAATAAATAAAATCTCAAAAAAAAAAAAAAAAGATTTGAGGACACCTGGGTGGCTCAGTTCATTAAGCATCTGCCTTCGGCTCAGGTCATGATCCCAGAGTCCAGGGATGGAGCCCCATGTTGGGCTCCCTGCTCAGCGGGGAGAACATCCTGCATCTCTCCCAGCTCGTGCTCTCTATCTTTCTCTCTCAAATAAATAAATAAATAAAAGCTTTAAAAAAACTTTATCTTTAAGCTCTATACCCAACATGGGTCTTGAACTCACAGCCCTGAGATCAAGAGTCCCATGCTCTACTGACCGAGCCAGCCACGTGCCACAGAGAGTGTGAACTGCTCAGCATAGCTGACCTCCATCTATGTCACTGAGTCCATCAGGACTCATGCTTGTTTTTAGGGTTTCATGGTATCCCATCATTTGCCTATCACAGTTTCTTAACCCCTTCAGCTGTTGGTGGACAATTGGGTTGTTTCTGATGTTTTGCCTATTGTGAATAGAGCTTTGTGAATGCTGATTTATTTATTTTCTTAAAGTTTTAATGGGCAGCGTCACTAGTACGATGTGGGCATGGCCTATGCACCTCCTGCCTGGGGCACCCCGAGAGCTGCTCCGTTGTACCCCTACTGTCAGACATACAGACTCTTCAAAGTTTTCGTTATTATCAGTAACACTGCTGGGAACATCTTGTATGGCTGCGCTGATTTCCCTGAGGATAAATTCCCAGAAGTGGAAGTGTTAGGTCAAAGGGTGTCCATGTTTTTAAGGATTTCTAGGCGTGTTCACATCCATTTCTTCCCCACTTGCTTCTCATATTAAGGATGGAATCATGATCCCCATTGTTCAGATGGGACAACTGCGGGCTGCAGAGATGAAGTGACGAGCCAGAGCTGACCAGCCGGTTAGGGACAGAACTGGGAGGGAACCCCAACCTCTAAGTCCGGTATGCTTCCATTTGCCTATATCAGAAACGCTTGGAATCTTCCCACAAAGATTTCCATGAAAATCGAACTGTGGGCTGAGATGAAAGGCAGCCTCGAGTTAATTAGTCTGGCTTTGATTTGGCTCATCCACTGAGCTTGGGTGTGCGTGACTATCTCTGTGTTTCCTCACACACACGCTCACTGGCGGTCTACATTCACCAGTGTCAGTGGTGGTCCGTCCAGATGATCCAATTCAGATTCTCCTTCCAAACGGCCTTCAGATCCCGGACCCCAGGGGCGCCTGACTTTACAGTCGAGGTCCAATGTGGCCCCAAGCAGGGGGCCCTGGCTTGACTTCCACGCATCCACTCAGCAGACTTGGCCCAAAGGACGTCTGGTTATTTCCCAAAATCAAATCTCCCCTTGAGGACAAAGATCAGGCTGCTGGGCGGATTCAAAGGATTGATCCATTCTGACACGGCTGTTTCCAAAGAGGTGGCATAGCCAGTCTGCTGGTGGCTGAGCCCTTGCACTCAGCCAGTGCCCCAACAAAGGACAAGGGAAATGGAAGTGCTCCTAGGAGTACGGGGATCCTAGATATTTGTGGGGGGCTCTGAGGTTACTCTCAGAGCACAGAAATAGCTCAGCATTGAAACTGATACAAAGTTTGATTTTGTTCACTTATTAATTGGCTCCTATGTGTCTGACAGGGCCATACCCATTATCTTATTTAATTCTCAAGAAGCAAATATTGCTATCCCCGTTTTACAGATGTGAAACCTAAGGCTCAGAGAGGTTAAGAAACTTGCCCAAGGTCACACAGAAGCGGGCACTCAATCTCAGCATGCCTACTCTTTGCAGACATAAGGGCCTGGCCTCTCTTCGAAGTTAAGAGAGAGCCCCTGTGTGTGGCTAGCAGGCCCCACGGAATTCACATGCCTCCAAAGCTGGCTCCAGTAGAACTCAAGGTGATTCTCAAAGGCTTGAAGAACACAAATGGTCCCGACCCTCCCTCTTCCTACCTAAATCCTGTTCAGGTCCCCAAGGGACTTCCTTCCTGGGACCCACCCCACTGCTGGGTGGGCTCACTAACACCCCAGTCCTGCCCCTATTTAAGAATGTGGGTGTTGCTCCCTGAGTTGGGGAAAAGAAGAATCACCCCCTCTCAGCCCTGGGTCTGAGGCCTCTCTGCTCCTGAAGGCCAAGAGGCCTAAGGAGGCCTTCGTCCATGGTAGAAGAGATCAGGAAAGGAAGGGCCCATTCTCTCAGAAAACATCTGTTTTCTGTTTACAGAGGGGCCTGTCCAGTTCCCATGCTTTGTTCTTTAATATGGAGCCAAAAAAAAAAAAAAATCAAATGTGTGGCTTCCTTTCTGAGGTACATTTAGAGGCTGGAAAATCTGGATTGCTGCAGGCACACTGCACTGGGCCTTGAGCTGGCCTGGGCTGGGGCCCTGTGTCCTGCCAACCTGGGGAGCCACGTGGAAAGCCAAAATGCCCCGTCAGAGTCTCCCAGGGAGAGCAGTGGGTGGAGAGGACAAGCAAGCAGCCGCGGTAGTACTGGGGCTTTGTTTCCTTAACACGGAGTCTGCGGCTGTGTGTGCATATCCGGGTGCACTCACCCACACTCCCCAGCCGCGTGCCCCTGGCTGGGCTGACTTGGACCAACACACCAGCCATCTTAGAATAACCTACTTTTCCACACCCTCTCTGCACAGAGGACGTCTTTTCCTATTGCCTGAGCAGAAGGACCCCATCTAACAGGTGGGTGCTCACTTGGCACAAGCTCTCTGGGCTCCTGGGCTATTGCTCACGGCTGCTGGGCACCTTCAGAGTGGGCAGTCGGGCTTCCCTCCGGGTAGGAGGCTCTTCCTGCCGGGGATGAGGCAGCAGCCAGCTAAGGTAACGGAGCGGGCAGCCGCTGTGCGCACTGAAAGGAAGCTACTATCACAGGGGCAGGGCTTGCAGAGCGTAAAAGCCTGAGATGCAGAATCGGAGACCTGGGTGCAAATGCCGGCTGTGCCCCTTCTCCCGTGAGGCCTTGGGCAAGCTGCCTCTCTGGTCTCGGTCCCCCATCTGTGAAAGTGTCTGTGAAAGCAGGGCTGACTATGGTAGCGTTTCCTGGCGCAATGAGTCACGAGATGCCATAAAGGCATATACCTCAAACTCGTCTGCGACGTGGTTTTCAATACATGGCAGCTGCTATGAGGATGTCTGGGCCGTCAAACTCCTTGGAAGCGGCACCGTAGCTCCAGCATCCTTTCCCAGGCCGGAATCAGGGCCCGCGGAGAAGCCGGACTCTGCAATCCCTGCCGCGGGGTAGCGCCCGGAGGGGGAAGGGGTTGAGCGCCTCACTGGGCCTGACCTTCGCCCTGCAAAGTCAGGCTGAGGGTAGACACCGCGGCTCAGGGGCGCTGCTTCGGCCCGCTCGGAAGGGTCAGCCCGAGCCGGCGCGCTTTGATCCGCCTGCTGCCCCTCCGGGCCGGGCAGGAGCGCGGCGCGCGTCCCCGGGGCCCCGCCCCCACTTTGATCTCTGCCCCCCCCGACTCC
>NC_048232.1:87739395-87746472 GCF_002007445.2 Ailuropoda melanoleuca | reverse complement strand
CCGAGGGTGATTGAGTTTCCGCGTCCCGCCCTTCCCGCCCTTCCCGCTCTTCCCGCTCTCCAGCCTGGCGTGGCCTTCGCTGGCATGCCGGAGATGTTTCAGCTAAATTTCGTCTGATTCTGATTTTCATTTACTTATTTACTTTGGGTTTTCATTTTTAAAAGTCTAATAATTTTCCGTCTTTTTCCTTCCTCTCTAATCGGATAATAAAACAACCAGACAATAGAGAATTTGGAAAATCCAGGAGAGCCCAAATAAAGAATGAGAAAGCTTTCAGACTCTCACAGCCCGAACTGTGCCCGAGAGCTGCTTTCTTTTTTTTTTTGTAAATATGTAGATTTTTACATAATCAGGAAAACACTGCGCACATACTTATGGATGCCTTAAAAATAACTATTTTTTTTCTGACCGTGAAAGTCAGACGTTCATTGCAGAAAATTTGGAAAATTGGCAAATACAAAGAAGAAAATGAAGATGACCTGACAGTCCACCACACAGAGGTTATCAGTGCTAACGTTTCGGCATTTTTCCGTCCTGTTTTTGCAGAATTACACATATGTTTGAAACATAATTGTAGTGTAAATATTGTTTTGCAAACTTCTTTCATGTGCAGCCATATTGTAAATGTCCCCACATCCCTGTGCACATCTACAATGTTTGTAATCACAAGCCCTGTGTTGGAGGGGTCCTTATTTTACTTCACCTACACGCTCTGATCAGACGTCATTGTTTACAGTCCTCTCCTTCTGCCTGGCTTCCTCCTTTTAGGATGAACTACCTGGTAGCTGAATCTCTGTGCAAAGTTCAGGAAAATTCCTTATGACAAACCCTAATGCACAATCGCTAAATCGAAGATTATAAACACTAATCTTTCTTGTATACTTTTTTTCTTCACATGTTTTCCAAAATTAATTAGTAAATGAATGTTTTAGCAAGGGATATGACCGAAGGATACTTTATATACCAAAAAAAAAAAAACCTCTCGTATCCAAAATACATTTAAAAACCTATAGTTCAATAGCAACAAGCCCAATTAAGAAGTGGGGGAAGGATTTGAACGGACATTTCTGCAAAGATGATATTCAAGTGGCTGATAAACGCATGAAAAAAGATGCTCAGCATTGCTAATCATTGGGGAAATGCAAAGCAAAATCACAATGAAATGCCACTTCACACTTACTAAGACGGCTATTATTAAAAAACAAAAAAACAAAAACAAAACCCAGAAAATAAGCATTGGTGAGGGTGTGAAGAAATTGGAGCCCTTATGCTTTCTAGTAGGAATATAGAGTGATTCAGTTGCAGTGTAGAACAATTTGCTGGTTCCTTCAAACATTAAACACAGAATTACGAGACCCAGCAATTCCACTCCTAGGTATACACCCAAAAGAACTGCAAGCAGGGGCTCTAGCAAACAGTTATACATCTACCTTCATGACGACAACAGACAAAAAGTGGAAACAAATGTCCACCAACAGATGAATGGAGAAACATTGTGTATAAATACAATGGAATGTTACTCAGCCTTAAGAGGAATGAAGCCTGACACCTGCTACAGCATGAATGAACTTTAAAAGCATATGTGCTCAGTGAAATAAGCCAGGCCCAAAAGGACAAATATTGTATGATTCCACTTACGTGACCTAGAGTAGTTGAATTCATAGAGACAGAAAGGAGACCAGTGGCTACGAGGGTCTCGGGGGAGGGAAGGATGGGGAGTTTTTATTTCATAGGTGCAGAGTTTCAGTTTGGGGTGATGGAAAGTTCTGGAATGGTTGGTGGTGATAGTCGCACAACAAATTATTAGTCTACTTAATGCCACTGAAATGGTGACTGGTAAATTTTATGTGATGTACATTTTACCAGTCACACACACACACACACACACACACACACACACACAAGATATTTTGGGGGTGGGGGAGGAATCTTTCCTGGATTCTGGTTCCAAGGATGCCTAGGTAAGGCAAGGTCTGCACATGTGGCCAGATCCTTATGGGTGACCCTGTCAGGTGGTCAGGGACAGCCCTTCTGGGAAGCTCTGCTCTGGGGAAACAAGTGCCAAGCCAGGCCTTACATACCCAGCATTTTCCATGATAATTTTCAAGCTGGGAGACAGAAACCTGCTTTGGGGAAGCAGTGAATCACCATGGATCTTTACCTGAACTTAGCCTTTCTTTCTTGGCCATTGAAACACACACACACACACACACACACACACACACACACACACACACACACATCTTTTTGTCTTGATTACAAACATACATATTCACTGTTGACAATTTTGCAAACACAGAAAAACACCCGTGAGAAAATAATAAATACATGGAATCCCAACTCAGAGAAACTTCAATGGACTTCTGAGTGTCTGTTTGGCCTGGCTTTCTTCTCTATTCATAATACGTACCTAAAATCACTGTTGTCATATATCACGTTTCATAATCTGCACTTTCACTGATACACAATGAACAATTCACCTTGACTTTACATCTATTTCTGTAGCCCACTCTTTAATGTTGGCAGAATAGCCTATTGTCCAGATGTCCCATACATAACGCCTGTTACTAATTCTCCACTGTTGGCCGCCAAGGTGATTTACAAACGGGCCGTGATGAACACCTTCCTTGTGCATCTCCAGAAACCCCCTTTCGGTGCTCCTAGGAAAATGATTGTAACTTCACAGAGGATTTGCTTTTCCTTCTTTTCCTTTTTTTTTAAAGTAGGCTCCATACCCAGCGTGGAGCTCAATATAGGGCTCGAACTCACGACCCTGAGATCAAGTGTGGGATGCTTAACCAATTGAGACACTCAGGCACCCTGAGGATTTGCTTTTTAAAAGCTCTTGCGTATATTACCAGTTGGCCCTCCAGGAAAGGTGAATGGATTATTCCAGCACTAGCAGCACATGAGTATGTGCTGGTGGGTTTCTACCGAGAGATGTCTTACTCCTACCCAGCAAGAGATCTGTCACAGCAGGAACACCACTGTCCCAGGATAGGCCCCCTGTGGACCCCTGTCTTTTCACTTTTGCTGAACAATTCCAAAGACAGGTGGGCAGGGAGGCCCGGAGCTCTGAGCTCTGGTGTGGCCACAGCCCTGGATCCAAGATACCTAACTGGCAAACGTTTGACTCCCACTTGCCCCCGGATGCCACTTTTCACTGTTTGCTGGCCCTGCCGGGACTTCCTGGGCCATTTCCCAGGCGTGGGGTGTGGAAGGCCCCCTGAATTTCCACCATGCCCACCTGGCTCTTTGCTGTGGCTGGTTGGATAGCATCCAGCATCGTGGACACCTCTCTGCTGTGAAGCAGGACTCCTGGATCGAGGGGTCACCACCAGGAACACCCCCCAGACTCCCCTGCCACAGCACAGGCTGTCTGGTACACTCTCTGGTGGCCGCTGCTCTTGGCACCATCTCACAGGAGCTTAGGCCAATACCTGGGGCTGATGTGAGGCACACAGTTCACATCTGTCCATCCCGGTTACTAGTAAAGCCACCAGGGACACCAGAGATACAGAGCCCTGGCCATCCTTCTTCTGAAGCCCCTGTCCTCTGCCCAGGGCCACAGGCCCCCCTCATCTGGACAGTCGCCTCCCTAACTGCTGCCTGCCTCCCCCAGTGTGGCTGCTGGAGTGGTTCCCCAAACCCACAGCTCCCATCCCTAGCCTTCTCGAACCCCTTCAGTGCTCGATCACCCAGGGTGTTCCCTGGCTTCTCTCTCCAGCCTCACCTGCCCCCATCATGCCTCCCCCCTTCTCCTGCCACAGAGAACTGCCTGCCTTTTCTCCCAGCTGTTCCTGCTGACGGGGATGGTCCTGCACTCATAGCTGCCTTCCTGGTGAACCCCCTTCTCCGACTGTGAATAACAACTGCAGATGATGTTATTGAGTGTGTACCTTGTGCAAGGCTCAGCTCAGCTACCCCTTCCTCCAGGAAGCTCTCTGGATGCATCCCTTGGCTATGACAAGCCGCTCCCGTGGTGTCCGGGCCTTTCTGCCTTCGAGAACAAGCTCCATATCCTTGCCTCAGAGCCCCACTGGGCTGTGAGTTTCTGGAGAATGAGGACTTGTATCTTCAGAGCCCGGCCCAGGGCCTGTTACCAGTGGGAAGTCCAGGATGTCCCAGCTGGTAAAAGCAAGTGGTGAGCACTGATACTTGGCCCTGGTTGGAAATTAATCCAAACCATCCTGTTTCAAATACGCAATCATCTGGAAATAGGAAAGCTTGAAATTTGTTCTCGACAAAGAATTAAAGAGCAAAGGGAAGCTGCAAACAAGGTTCACCGTGTCACCTAAAGGAGCAACTGTCTTTCTACTATCACCCTGCTGTGTGACCGCAGGCAAGAGCTGTCCCTGGTTGGGCATTCCCTCTGGTCAATACCCAGCTGCCCTCTGTGGTCACCCAGGGCCTCCCAACTCTGAGGCTGGGCTCAGGACTCTGATGCTAATTACTAGCGATGCCCACCTTCCAATCAGCAAAATGTGCACAGCACAGCCTGCCTTTGGAAGTGAGGAGGAGTCTCCTTCTAGAACATTCTGCAAGGCTCAGTGCAGGCCCTGTTCTTGTGCTGGCCCCGCGCTCCTTTCCCATCCAGTGTTTGGAGCCTGCTGGCCTGTGGCAGGGGGGTCAAAGTTCCATGTGCACACTGGGTACTCACATTTGCAGATCCCTTATCTCACACCACGGGGACAGACAGGCAGAGGCATCCGTGCTTTGTCCCCTCTTCTCTGTCCTCATAAAGCCGCTTCCATCTTAGTGGTCTGAGAGCTCTGTGTCACAGCTGCAGGCCACCTCAGTGGCCCCTCTTTGTGGTTCGGCTGTTGTCACACTGACTGGGCACCCCAGGTTGGCCTCTGAGAGCTGCCAAGTTAGAGGGCCCCAGTGGAGCCAGGGGACCCGTCAGGAGACCCCCCCCGGTCCAGGGAGGAAGAGATGCCATGAGGAGGATCCCACTGTGAGGGCCTGGCCGTGACCACGTGTGTCACTGCCAGCGTGACATGACAATGTGTGGATAACGTGGTAAGTTAAATACCGTGTGTGCTCCGCAGGAGGAAATGGCCTTTATCTCGAGGCTGTGTTCCTACTTTTCTTGGTTTAAAAATAACCTTTAAAAAAAGGAAATTATAATTAATTATCTTTCTAAAGCTCTCCACATGGAAA
Source organism: Ailuropoda melanoleuca (assembly GCF_002007445.2). Taxonomy (NCBI): domain Eukaryota; kingdom Metazoa; phylum Chordata; class Mammalia; order Carnivora; family Ursidae; genus Ailuropoda; species Ailuropoda melanoleuca. The sequence goes on along the minus strand of NC_048232.1, from coordinate 87,741,309 downwards.
AATAGGAAGTTGGCAATCTTCAGTTGGCCTTCAATACCTCCTTTGGAACTTGACCAGTCTGTGAATTCCCATCTTGCTGAGAATACCGTTTGCGTGTTCCCTACTGAGGTCACCAGGGAGACGCATCAGGTCGCTACTCCGTGCTCCAAACCTGCAGTGGAGCCACATTTCCTAGCATGACATGGAAAGTTGAGGCAGGTGGGAGGAGGGAGGAGGGAAGGATGAAAGGACTAGGGGCCACTCCCGGAGGAGGTGGTAACTGAAACCAAGTGTACAGCTTGTGCTGGTTGGCGAGGGGTGCTCGGAGAGGCACGGAGGGGTGGCGGGCTGCAGGGGTGTTCCCTGCAGGGGTATCACGTGCTGGGATGGTTGGAAACACCCAGCAGTGGGATCTGCTGAGCCGACACTGGGTTGGGGACAGATAGGAAATGGAAGCCAGGGACACAGACAGGAGACTAGAGAGTGTCACATCAGGGTCCTAAGTAATTCTCAAAACAGTGAGGAAAACAGAATTGTGTCCATAGATAAGGCTCGGAGGGGAGGAAGGACCCACCAGGGGCACAGAGTGAGCACATGCTGGGGAAGAGACTCGAACGCCTGTCTCTCTGACTCCAAAGGCCTGTGTGGTGATGGGAGTCCCGTCTCTGGTGCCCTATGCCACCAACACACCAAGTCCCTCCTTCCTGGGCCTGGGATGGCTTGGGGGGACTGGCAATGAGGCCCAGCTTAGCCTTGGCGGCTGCTGGAAACTCCATGGGAATTCATCCCCCCCCCGCGTACGATGCTCTCTCTCCCCATCCTTTAGGCCTCTTCTGGTGCCCGGTGGGGTCGCTGGCTTCCTACAGACACCGTGAGCACAGATGCTGCAGAAAGTGGAGGGTCCTTGGCAGCCTCAGGCTCAAGACCTCCTGACAGGTGGCCCGGTGGGGCAGCCTTCTGCAGGGGGACAACTTCTGGGCCTCCCCAGAGGGTCAGAGGTTGGGGACGCTCCTGGGGGACAATGGAGCTCAGAGGCCCAAGAGAGGCCTGCTTCTACCGCCCAAGAAAGGCTCTGTGCCTCTTTCCAAGTACCGGAAATACCAAATGCCATTGCCTGTCCCCACCCGCCATGGCATGGGGTAACCCCCAAGCTCCCAGTCAACTGGGGGACAATGACACGCGGTGTGAGTGGGGTCTTGATGGGGAGTGATGACGACGCCATGCTACGACAAGGATGCTCGTGAGGGCGGCTCCCACACAGCCACACTGTCAGGCTCAGAGTCCTCAAAAACATCTCCACCGACAGCAACTTAGGGAAGGGTGAATGTCTCTAGGCCACCAGGCTGGAGGGCTGCCTAGGCGGTGGGAGGGCTGCTGCTGGCAGCCTGCTGGAAGACATGCCCCGGTCCAGATGGACCTCTGGAGACCATGCCCCGGCAGCCTGACCCACTGTTCCGGGGAAACTGAGGCCCAGAGAGGCTGCCCCCAGGCCCCACCAAGAGTCCCTCACAGCAGGAACAGGGTCCTAGGCCCAGGCTCCCAGGCCAATCGCTGCCCCCACCGTGGCCCTGCCTTTCTCACGGGGCAGGGGGACTCTAGCAGCTGGAGAGGAGGGGCTCCTGGTAGGAGGGGTGGTAGGCACCTGGCAGAGAGATGGGAGTGGGGGGCCCCTGGCAGGGGACTTGGGGACCTCCTGGCAGCAGGGAAAGGCTGGGGGCCTCCTAACAGGGAACATGGGGGGCTCCCGCCAGGCCGCCCGCCCAGACGCGCTGCCAGGCTGATTAGCATGGGCGAGGGGCGCTGGCGCGGGGGCGCCGCCGGCCGAGCTGGCACGTCCCTCGCGGGCCCAGCTGGCCCGGCCGAGACACAAAGCGCCTCAGACGGCGGCGGCGCTCGGCCATTCACGCGCAGGGGCGGCCCGGGCGCGGGCGGCGA
>NC_048232.1:87697760-87739236 GCF_002007445.2 Ailuropoda melanoleuca | reverse complement strand
AACCTCAGGCCTTTTAGGTGACTGACTGTCCCGCCCTCCTGCCCTCCTGCCTCCCCTTTCTTTTATTTATTTTTTTAAATCCTCTAAGTGATCGGTAGAGAATAAATGTCGCCCCAATAACCGCGCCACCCAGAGAGGACTTGTGCTCCCTGGGGTGGGTTTCTGTCCCGGCCTCTCTCCCGGGGGCGTACTCTTCCCTGTGGAGGATGAGCTACGATCCAGCATCTTGCCTTGGTCGCTGGACATAAGGTCTCCTTTTGTCATTGACGCCTTTCACCAATGGCCCTTTTAAAGACTGAGCAGTATTTTCCTTGGCTGAGTGGCAGTTCCTGTGCCCCCGTGTCCCCATCACAGAGACAACGGCTTGTCAACAGGGTCACACCAGCCCCATAAGTAGCTGTACAAAGAGGAAACGCAGGGAGGGCCCGCTCCATGACTGCTATATCGATCCTAGACGGGTTGTGCCAGGCCAGAATGCCGGCACTAGGGCCCCTGTCCTCACGGGCCTGGAGATTGTCTTCATCCTGTGACTAAGGAGACAAGAAGCAGTAGGTCAGAAAGCACATATGCCAGGAAGGGAGCTTACCCTGGTTCCTATGTCCACGTGCACAACTGGGCAATTCTAGCACTTTCTATTAATTTGACCTGAACACAGCCCCAGCCCAGAATCAGATGTCCCCGACCTGAAGATGGCTGGGGCTGCCCACGTATCCTCCTGGGATGCGGTGTCCTCATCTGATAAGGGGTCTGTTGCCTGAGAGCCCATCTTACAGAAACAGTGGGTATGAGCGTCGGTGCCCTGGGTCCATGAGGCTGCGCAGGTGTGAGGGAGGCCCCTGTGCGTGCACACACGTCCATTCCCACAGCGGTGCTGGGCAGCTCGCTTCTGCCACTGAGAGGGCCCCGGACAGGAGCAAGAGGTTCAGAGGAGGTGACCTTGGGCAAGACGCTCCGGCTCTGGGCCTCAGTTTCCCCAGGTTCAATGAGAGGATTGTAGAGAGGATCTCTAAGAACTCTTGCAGCTTTCTTAGATACACGAGTGGGCCTTGAACAACCCAGGTTTGAACTGCATGGGTCCACTTATACGTGGATTGTTTTTCGATAAATACAGTACAGGACTGTCAATGTATTTTCTCTCCTGCATGATTTTTTTTAAAGGATTATTTATTTATTTATTTATTTGAGGGGGTGCAGGAGTGGAGGGAGAGAATCTCACAGACTCCCCGCTGGGCGTGGAGCCATCTCACAACCCTGAGATCATGGTCTGAGCGGAAACCAAGAGTCGGATGCTCCACCGACGGAGCCCCCCAGATGCCCCCTCATGATTTTCTTACTAACATTTTCTCTCTCACTCGCTTTATCGTAAGAACACAGTATGTAACACATACGACATACCAAACGTTCAACAATCACCTGTAAATGACTGAGTAGGATCACTTTTTAAAGACCGGGAACGGGACCCAGGGCTGCACCCTGCATAGCCAGGACTCCTGAACACACTGGCATTATTGGTTTCCAGCACCCAGCTCACTTGCTGAGGCCTCCCTTGGGTTGGACACTGGAGCGGACCCCCCGCCTACAAAGGGTATGAGACTCTTGGGGAGCTCAGAGCCCAGCTGGAGTCGGGAGGGGTGGGGAGGGATGGGTGAGGAAGCAGGTGGTGGATGTGCTGGGGACAGGGGGTGGTGAGTGGAGGGCATAGTGTAGGGCGAGCACAGAGGAGGCAGTTGGAGGGGTCCCGGAACCCTCTTGGGAGGGAGCTGCCTGAGCCGAGTCTCAAGGAGAGAGTGGAGAGCACCTCAGGCGGAGGGGAATTGTGGGCAGAGGCGGCTCCTACAACCTAGGGGGCATCCTGGCAGAGGGAGCACTCCTGACACAGGGAGCACTCTGGGCAGAGGGAGTCTTCTAAAAGGCAAAGGGCACTGAGAATGCACCTTAGGGAAATCCTTTCCTCAGTCTAATTTTCCCTCTTCTTTGCATTTATACACTCTGCCTCATGGGCGGCCAGCAGCACTAGAAATACCAAAATTATAATAAAATACAGGAGCTGGCCGGGCTAACAGAAATGTCAGGGGAGGAGAATGAGACGAGGGAGGGGCGCAGTGAGGAAAGGACCTCCTGAGCTCCCGAGGATTGGCAGGTGGGGGGTACTCTTGCCCTCAGAGCGAAAGCACGCTTCTCAGCCCTGAGATTTTGGGGTGCAGTTCAGGGGCAGCTACATGCACGGGGGCGGCAGTATGATGTGGCCCGGAAAGCCGGCACCAGGTCCTCGCCTCTTCCTGATGGCGGGGCAGCAAATGTCACAGGCTCAGGGCTAGATGCCAGGAGGCTGCTCTCCGCATGGGCTGCTGGGAGGGTAGAAGTCTACACCGTGGGACACACGGTGGATGGTGCGGGCCCCATGACTGGGGGCTGCCTGGCAGGGTGCCTGGGCAGGACTTGGGGAGCCAGGGATGGCTTCCTGGAGGAAGTGATGGCAAAGGGTTCATTTGATTCTGGCAGGAAGCCGAATGGCTGCGAAATGGTAGGAGCCTCCCAGGCCGGGTGGCGAAAGGTGCCCCCTCGGGGTCCTCTGTTGCTGGAGATCTGGCTGCATCAGGGACAAAGCCGAGACCCCCAGAGAGGGTGGCTGCAGAGGGGGACCCCGTTGTGAATTCCAAAGTCCTTCATACTCCTAGAGTACAATATGATTTCTGAAATAAAATCGGTAAGTCATGGTTGACTCGTCTTCGCTCCCAAAAGACACATTCTGGAAACAAACAAAACCCACGGATGCTGCAAGCCCCAGATGTCTGCTGGCTGCTGTCCTTGAAACCCCTTGGCCTCTCACCGCCACCTGGGCATCTTGGAGTCAGAACCGGATGGGGCCCTGGGCGTCGTGGCCCCTGGAGGCTGGCCAACCGAAGGGGAGACTGAGGCCCTGGGGGCTCTTGTCTAAAACCACAGAAGGGCAGGGAGAGAACCAGGTCTCCCGCCTTCTAGATCTTTCCACTACTTCACCGGCTTCCTCGGAAATTAGCAATGGAAAAGTGATCCCACGCTGGGGGAAGAAGCGAGTCATATTTTCCGTCCTGGCTCCTTGCAAGCACCTGGGACGCGGTGGGTCCCCCACAGATCCTGTGCAGAGGAGCTGGGTTATGTCACGAGAGCGGGGGCAGTTAATGAGGACGTTTTGGCGGCGCTGACATCATGGGTGGGGCTCCTGTGTGAAATTAGCCGCCAGGGCCTCCGCGGGCGCCGGACGACCTGCTCTGTTGGCTGCCGTCACCCTGGGGCAGGGTCCCGGGCAGAGGAGATCCGGGTGAGCGGCTGGCTGGGCTGGCTGGGGGTGATGGCGAGGTCCCACAGCGCCATGCTGGTTTTGTCCTGGGTGGGCCTGGAGGCCAAGAAGCCGGGGTTTGACCCTGGCTCTCTCCTCACTGGTCCTGTGCCCGCAGTCAAGATTCCTCGCCTCCCCAGCCCTGTTTTCCTCCTCTGTGAAATCGGCTAGCAGCCATAGCCTGGCACCTGGCACATAATAAGTGCTCAGTAAATGCCAGCATCTGCTAGATACTTCTCCCGGGCTCTCTCTCTCTCCGAGTGCCACGCCGTCATGGAGCCCTGTCAGTTTTGTCTTTTCTTCCTCATTCCTCTGGTACCCAGGCCTGGGGCCCAAACTGCTCCATGGGGGAATGTGCGGGGAGGTAGAGAATAGGGGCATGAGTGTCCAAGACCCATGCATGGAGTCTAAGCAAAGCTGGCTGGGCAGGGTCATTCTGCCCGTCCCACTGGGAGGGGGGTTTCATGCCCAAGAGGACAAAAGACTCAGACACCAAAGCCTAAAACTTCACTGAGTGGCATGAGGGCTATAAGGGATGTGATAAAGGAAGGCTTTGGTCCCCATTCGGATGGCAGGAAGCCACCTTCTGTGCCCACGACCAGGTTATCTTCCTTCACTCCTTTCTTTCTTTCCTTCCTTCCTTCCTTCCTTCCTTCCTTCCTTCCTTCCTTCCTTCCTTCCTTCTTTCCTTCCTTCCTTCCTCCTCTCTGTTCCACACTCTCTCTCGCTCAACTTTATTAGTATTTGCTTCTGCTAGTTGCTGAAAACAGAGAGTAAAACCAAAGACATATGGATTCTGTTGTTTTCACACTAATAATCTGGGACAAAGTAGCAGGTGTTGAGCAAATAATGCAGGGCGACACTATCCAATAGACCTTTTTGTGATGGTGGAAATGTTCTGTATCTGCACTGCCAAGGCCGTAGCCGCTAGCCACGCGTGACTCTTGAGTCCTTGAACTCTGGCTAGTACCACTGAGAAGCTGAATTTTAAATTCCATTTCATTTTAAGCAACTCAAATTTAAATTTCAGTGTTCCCTCGTGGCTGGCGGCTACCATCTTGGACAACGTAGCTCTAAGTCACAGCCCCATCTTGTCTCTGGGAGTTAACGCATGTTCAGAGCACTTATTATATTTATTCAAAATGTGAGCTTATCTTTGGTCGTCTGCCTCTCCGCCTTGGCATGGGCCCTAATCTGGTTCCTTGAACGCAGCGCCTGAGACAAAGCCCGCTCACGGGCAGCTCAGTTGGGAATGAGATCCTAGGGGAAACCAATAAAAAATACTTTATCAGGCTGATAGCTGCTACCGGGCATGGGTACTTGATCGTACGGGAACTTCTGGGGCACTCGGGAAACACATCTTAGAAATGTCTAGCCAGGGGGTGAATGCGGGAAGAGTTTGTCACCAGCTCCTCTCACCCTTGGTGCAGAATGGCTGCATGGACATCGGCGTGCGGCCCTCCTGGGCCGTGTGAGCGTGAGTGCAAACGGGTTCCTACGGGCGTTCAAGTCCCATTCTCAGAGAGGCACCAGGGCAGGAAGCAAAATGGATCCAGCACGGCCCCAGGCGAGGTGCTGTCTGGTTGCCGTTGGCCAAAGCCGGCCAGAGCCACTGGGAAGCCGGCGGCACTGGCATTTCCCCGAGTACCAGGCGGAGGCCAGCAGGCTCTGCAGTGTGCCGGATCCCGTCCGCCCCCTCGCATCCCTCGGACCTGCGTAGGCCCTTGAGCAAGTCTGATCTTCAGAATGCCCTTGGAGGTGGTGGTGGCTGGCAGCAAGCTCTCTCAGTTTTGAGAACAAGATTATTAGTGGGGCAAGACCACGGCAGCTGCTCTGAGACCATGACCGTCGCCCATCACCTCTAGCCTCCAGCACAAGTTCCAGATAAGCATCTCAATGGGTCTACGCTGCCTGGCTGAACAGGGGTCCCAGACCTTTGCCACTGAGGGACCCAAGCCCTTGGGGACATCACCCTTGCCGGACTGTGGTCACGGTCCTTGCTTACTCATGTTGTGACAGCCTTGCAAGTGACAAGTGCCCCCCAGTGAATGCTTCTGAGAAGTCCTCCTCCCCGCCCCCATGCAGGTCAGGGTCAATGACCCCACCAGGATGCTATTCTTTTTGCACGTGGGAACGCTAGCATGAGGAGGCCAAAGGCACCAACAGCTAGTCGAGGCCTCAGGATCAGTGGGGTCTTTAGTCTGTGCCCTGGTGGATACGTCCCCTTGTAGGAACCAGGACCTCAAGTTGTACAAATCTTAAGATTGTAGGGATGGTGGAGGAGGCAGCCCTGCTTCCGGGATCTGTGTGCTTCCCTTGGTTTCTGGAGCAATGTATTCTTTTTTTTTTTTTAATGTTTTTTTATTATATTATGTTAGTCACCATACAGTACATCCCCGGTTTCCGATGTAAAGTTCGGATTCATTAGTTGCGTATAACACCCAGTGCACCACGCAATACGTGCCCTCCTTACTACCCATCACCAGCCTGTCCCGATCCCCCACCCCCCTCCCCTCTGAAGCCCCCAGTTTGTTTTGGAGCAATGTATTCTTAACACTGGGAACGCAGTACTCTGTGTCTGAGTTTATCTCCCACCCCCCAGCGCTGAAAGTCCTTGCCCCACACTGGTCACCGGAGTGTGAAGGGTTGAGATATGGGTGTCTGAACAGAATGTAGTTTCCATGAAAACGGGATTCTGGCCTGTGGCAGTCATTGGTGTATCTCCAGCACCTAGATTGGCATTGGACTCAAAATTGGAACTCAGTAAATATCAGCAGAATGAAGTAATTTCAAGTGGGATTTACTATCAGCAAAATATAAAGCAAACATTTTCAAAAAACTATAAGACTGTCACTGGGATGGGTGAATCAGTAAACAGAGTAGAAAATTTAGAAAGAGAGAAGGGTGTGGGATACAGGTTTCTCTGTTTATGTCTACTTTTTTTTCTTTTAATCAGAGGTGGAGAAATTGGCAGCCATTCTGAAAAACGACACGGCACTATATCCATGTCTCTCTTCTTGCCCCAAAATAAACGAGGTACTTCAATAATCTTAAATCTGAAAAAACAAAGCCATAAATCAACTGGGAGAAAATAGGATTATTTACATAATTTTGAGGTAGATAAAAATCTTCCTAAGCAATGACACCCACATCGGGTCATAAAGGAAAAAAAGAAGATTTTTGCCTTAAAAAATAAAAATTTCTATTTCTACATGTGGAATGCAAATTGGTGCTGCCACTGTGGAGAACAGTATGGAGGTTCCTCAAAAAATTAAAAATAGAAATACCATATGATCCAGTAATTCCACTCCTGGGTATTTACCCAAAGAAAATGAAAACACTAATTCGAAAAGACAAATGCCCCCCTGAGTTCGTTGCAGCATTATTTACAACAGCCAAGATATGGAAGAAGCCTAAGTGTGCACTGATAGATGGAATGGATAAGGAAGATGTGACACACACACACACACACACACTATGGAATATTACTCAGCCATAACAAAGATATCTTGCCATTTGTAACATGGATGGACCTGGAAGGTATAATGCTAAGTGAAATAAGTCAATCAGAGAAACAAAACCATATGAGAAAGACAAATACTGTATGATTTCATTCACATATGGAATTTAAGAAACAAAACAAGCAACAAAGAAAAAAGAGACACACACACACACACACAAAAACCCCACATTCTTCAATACAACAAACCAATGGGGGCTTGCCAGAGGGGAGTCGGGTGGAGGGATGGGGAAATAGATAAAGGGGGTTAAGAGTCCACTTATCAGGGCGCCTGGGTGCTTAGTTGGTTGAGCATCAGACTCTTGATTTCGCCCCAGGTCATGATCTCAGGGTCCTGGGATCGAGCCTGATGGGCAGGGAGTGTGCTGGAGGTTCTCTCCCTCCCCCTCTGCCCCTACCCCGGCTTGCGAGTGTGCACTCTGCCTTTCTCTATCTCTCTCTCAGATAAATAAAAAAAAAATCTTGGGGCACCTGGGTGGCACAGCGGTTAAGCGTCTGCCTTCGGCTCAGGGCGTGGTCCCGGCGTTATGGGATCGAGCCCCACATCAGGCTCCTCTGCTGTGAGCCTGCTTCTTCCTCTTCCCACTCCCCCTGCTTGTGTTCCCTCTCTCGCTGGCTGTCTCTCTCTCTGTTAAATAAATAAATAAAATCTTAAAAAAAAGAGAATACATTTATCATGATGAGTGCTGTGTAATGCATAGAATTGTTGAATAATTATATTGTACACCTCAAAGTAATAATATAACACTGGATTTAATTACACTTAATAAAAAAAAAAGTCAGGGTGCCTGAGTGCCTCAGTCCGTTAAGGGTCTGACTCTTGGTTTCGGTGTGGGTTATGATCTCAGGATCGTGGGATCGGGCCCCTCAACAGGCTCCATGCTCACTGGGGAGTCTGCTTGAGGTTCTCTCCCTCTCCCTCTCCATCTGGCCCTCCCCCTGCTCTTTCTTTCTCTCAAATAAATAAACTAAAAAAATAAATAAATATTCCCACACAGGGGAAAAACAACATAAGCAGAGCTGAAAGGTAAACTATCGCTGGGAAAAAATATGTACCGTACAAAATAGTTCTGACTCAATATAAAAAATATCCTTTTGCAAATTAATGCGACAAAATATTTGTAAAGGCTATAGGAAGGAAACTGCAAAGAAACAGAAGGGAAAGTTCCAATTTCTAATATATCCATGGAAAAGGTTCAATTTCAAAGGCTGCAAATTAAGATAAAATTTTCAGTTATTAGATTGAGAAAGCTTATAAAAAGATTAAAGAACGTGCTTATAAAAGATTATAAGTACCAGTGAGAGTTCAGGAAAGGAACACTCTTATGTGTTGCTGGGAGACAGCAAATTGGGAAAATGTCCTGGAGGCAAAGTGGGCAACATTCATTCATTAAACAAATATTTATGGAGCTCCTATGGGTGCCAGGCACGTGGTAACAGCACCGTGCTCATCCTTGCTCTCACTTACCTTCCAGTGCAGTGGGGGAGATAGATATAAAGGAAGAAAGTACACAAACAAGTTCAATTATGCAGCTGTAGCAAGTGCTTAGAACTGTGTTTAACGAGGGGTCCTATCCTGTTCAGGATGACTGGGGAGACTTCCCTAAGGGGGAATTCTAGCATGATGGGGATTTAGTGAGATGCGCTGTGAGGCAAACTGGGATGGGCAAAGGACAACGTGAAAGTTCTGATGAACTCTGGGGGTGTCCCCTACCCTCCCACACCAGTGATTCCTGGCACACTCTGGCTCCTGCTGCTCTCCCCTCACTCAGCTCCTGATTCCAGAGCTTCTATCATGTATGAACTCCTGTGGCCAGATTTCAACCCCAGATTATTAGATCACCCAAGAAACAGGAAAGTGGGTCTCACAAAGGAAGTCAACGGATGTGAACTCTGAGCGGGCCCAGCCTTTGCATTGAGCAGACACATATTTCAAAGCTGCTACTGTAAATATAGTCAGAGAATTAAAGGAAACTGTGGACAGGAAAATAGGTTCAATGAATTAAATGAAAATATGACATCAATGACTAAACAGACAGGGGCTCTCCATGGATGAATAGAAATTATTCATGGAAATTCTAGAGCTGAAAATACAAATTACTGGAAGTTTAAAAAGGCGCTAGATGGGTTCCAGTTCTGGATATGACAGAAGAAAGGATTAGTGAACCTGAAGACAAGCCAGCAGAAAGTATTCAACCCAAAGAGGAAAAACAAAAACAAAAACACCCAAAAAATCCAAAACAAAAAACCCCAGAACTTTGAAGACCTGTGGGATCATATCAGGTGGCTCAAATTCATGTAATTGGAGTCCCAGAAGGAGAGGAGGGAGATGTAGGGGGTTAAAAAATTTGAGGAAATAATTTGTGAAAATGTCTCAATATTAATAGAAAATGTTAGCTTCCAGATCCTGAAAGCTCAACAAACCCCAAGCAAGAGGAACACAAGAGAAACCACTTCTGAAAGCCAGAGGAAAAGGGAAAGTCTTGAAAGGTTTGGAGCAAAAGAATGATTTGCTCGGTGAAGGAAACTCATGATGTCATTGACATCTGGCTTCTCATCGAGAACCGAGAAGGAAAAATTCAGAGCTTTCTTGTATATTTAAGAAAAGTCCCATGAGTAGATACCAGGAGAGGGGTAGGGAATGAATAGTCATATACTAAACAGGAATTCCCTACAACTGAAGGAAGTTGTGAGCGCTCAGATTGGAAATGCCCAGTGAATGCCAAGCAGGACACCAAAAAGAACAAAAAGAAAAATCTCAAGATTCCACGTGAAGGTACATCATAATGGAATTTCAGATCATCCAGGAAAGAGAGAGGAAAATTCTAAAATTATAAAAAATCATAACTATATTGTAGTTTTTTATAATTATGAACATATTATATGGTAGTATAGGGTAGCATATATTACGCAAAGGACTTCTAAAAGCTTACAAGTACCAGTTCTCTTGGAGTAAAAGTTGGGGAAAGTAGATTATAAGGCAGATAGATGATTACCGTCCAGGGCTCTGCAATGAATTCTGAGCAGTAGAGACAGAGTCACTTGCCTACACAGCAGCGACTCAGGGCCTTAGGGGTCTTATGGTCCAGGTCTCACTGCGGCTCCCGCAATCTTCTCCATAAGCCTCAGCCCCCTCCTCCTCCCTGCCCTGCGGAAACACTGTGGTGGGGGCTTGGGGTCGGGGCAGGGCTGCAGATGTGGCCGTGGGAAACCTCATTGTGCCCTGGTCCTTCTAGTCTGGGATGGTTAAGGCCAGCTAAGAGGCCAGCCAGCCACGGCACAGAGAAGGAGTGCCCAGCTCCAGGAGCTTCCAGAAAGAGGCGTGTTGGCTGCATCACCTTGGCTTTGGCAAGAGAGAGCTCATCACTGACCCTGATGGGGGCCTTTCGGTGGAGGGTGGCTAAGGGGCGTGTTGGTGGATGCAGCGGAGCTGGGGATAAAAGGTGGGGGAAGGTGGCCTCTGGAGCAGGGTGTGGTGTGGCGGCTGTTTTTCCCCGCGGAGGGAGGCGCTCGAGTGTGCCAGGCGCTGGAGGGAAGGGAGCGGTGGGAGACGTGGCAGAGATCGAAGGAGGCTGCCAAGGAGGCGGAGGGGGCGGGCCAGGGCCTGGATGGGCAGGTGGGGACGTGGAGGGGAGGGTGTGGACTCATGCACGGCGGGTTTGGTGGCTGGAAGGCGAGGGAATGCCTCCGAGAGAGGCAGGTGGGCGAGGCAGCGCCTTGCCCCAGGTCAAGGGACCGCCTTTTACCACCACCGTCCCCCACCCCCAGCACCTGGGATGAGGACTTATCCGTGTGACAATCTGATGGGCTGTGGCGGCACCGTGGGAAGGTGGCTGGAAGGACGTCTGCGTGCAGAAATGTACAAGTTCCAACACAGGGCCCTGCTGAGCAGTGGCGGGCTGCGGGCGCCCAGGGCTGCAGGGCTTGGCCAGCGCTGGGGTGCCGGGCACGCAGGCCCAGCCGATCGCCCCGCGGGAGGGAAGCGGGAGGGAGAACCTGACTCAGGCCCTGACTCAGCACAGCTGCCACTGGGGATGGGAAGGGGGTCCTGGGGGATCCACGGGCATCATGAAGCTACTCAGCCCTGCCCCTGAGAGCTCTTTCCTGGGAAGGTTCCAGAATGCCTCTTAGTCCTCAGTGAAGGTGGCTTCTTTCCTCCTCCCAGACTTCAAAGACATTTTCTGAGCTGGTCCCGTGGTCTCCAGTGTCACAGGGGCCTAAAGGGAATCTTCAATGTGATACAACTTGTCCATAGTCACCCTGATGTCATTCCCTCATTTACAACTTCCTTCCTCCCTCCCTCCCTCCCTCCCTTCCCTGTGTTCACTGAGGGCCTGCTGTGCCCCAGGACTTGTGCTGGGCACATGGAGGAGACAGGCAGGGCCCCTGTCCCAGAGCCCACATGAATTATCCTGCCTACAGCAGCAAAGCCAGTAAGATGCTGAGAATCCTGATTTCGGGCCAAGGGCCAGGGAAGGCCTCCCAAGACATCAGCAGTGAGCTAAGGGGTGACTCAGAGAAAGGACAAGGCAGGGTTTTAGGTGGTGAAGGTGGAGGTGAGCCGTTTGCATCGTCAAGGGCTATAGGCCCCATAGGGGGCTGGGGACAGTCACAGTGTTTGGAAAGTTCTCTTGGGCTGAGGATCGGAGGCTAGGCTTTGGGAGGTCAGGCCGGCAGGTAAGGGCAAGGGTGGGGGCGGGAGGAGGAGGTGGTGAGCGCCGGGCTGGCACTGTGGAGCTGGGGCTTCTCCAGGACCAGGAACAGCAGGAGGAGGAGCCTGGGGAAGGTGATGAGCTCAGCGGTGGGAGGCCGAGTGCGCGGGGTTGGCGGGATGTTCGGGGCCACTGGGCGTGATGGAGGCCCTAAGAGGCAGCGCCAACCTGGGTGTGCTCTGAGACCCCCTTCACCCACCACAGGGCTCCCTCCAGCACACACAGCCCTGGGCCCTAGCCCCTTCGGGGTTGGCCTCGAGCTGCAGAGACCTTCCTGGCGCAAGGTCAGGGCCTCTCTGGGCCGGCCACACCTCACAATGGATGCAGGCAAGAGTATAAGCCTGGCCAACTCAGGCCAGCTCTAATGGCCCTTCTTGTTAGGGGCTCCTGCACGGTCAGGCCTCTGGCCATGCAGTCTTCCTTACCCCCATCTCCTGTTCCTTGGCCACAGCCCAGGCCGTTCCTGACATCCTGCTCCCGAAAGCCTGCCTCAGAGTGGCCTTCTGGAAGCCCATACTGCCACACGGGCTGAGTCGAGCACACCAGCCCTTCTCAGCTGTGGGGACTGAGATCTGAGCAGGCGAGGGCAGCAGGGAACCCCCCCCAAACCCACTGAAGTCACAGATGGAGGGGTGTAAGGGGCTTCTAGAGGCCTGAGAGCTGCTACTGGGTGAACCCCTTGGTCTGAGCCCCTTCCCTGTAAGTGCACCCCAGCAACCCTTGTTTTATGGCTTCCGGGTCCTTCTAGCCTCAGGGCTCCTCCTTGCTGAGGCTTTGTACAGTCCCCAGAGTCACAGCTACTGGGATGGCGTGGCCCCACCTCCTCGGTCTCTGAGCTCCAGGACGGCAGAAGCACGCAGAGACCCTCGGTGAGCCCCCGGCTTGTTCTGGGTCTCCCCAGAAGCCGGCCCTGGAGCACCGCTTCTTGTGAGCCCGGCCTCTTTGGGACGGCAACCCAGGAGACGCCCGGAGGAAGCACAGGAGGAGGCAGGGAGGGGACACAGCCAACATGGAGTGTGTCCCTGGCATTCAGCTCTGAGGGTAGCTGGGACGCAGTCCCTGGCTGAGGGGCGTTTATCCACCTGCTTCACCCACCCGTGGGGGATTTGGGGCGGCTGCCTCGGGGGCCCAGCATGGTGCCACTCTGTGTTTGCCTGGCCTGCGCCTGGGGACGGCTCTGTCCACAGAAGCAGGAAAAACACACTTCCCACGCAGACCTGTGTTTGGTGACTCTTTGGCGGTGCCCCTAGGAAGGGTGGGGGCAGCCCAGGGGCATGTGGCCGCTGACACCCTGGTCTCTTGACACAGGTCACTCAGAGGCGGAGGGAGAAGTGCTCATCCTTTATCCAAGGAGTTTCCACTATTTTCAGTCTCCTGAGAGGCTCTGCAGGGAGGAAGCTGTGTGACTGCCCGCCCCCGGCCCCCCTCCAGGCCCCCAGCCACCGCCCGCTCTTCAGGGGCTCAAAGGACCCTCTGGGGGCCTGGCCACTCAGCCCTGCCGGCCTAATCTAAACCCCTGGACCGCCAGGCAGGCCCAGTTGGCCGCCAGGAGGCCTAAACAGCCCAGCCTTTGTCCCTGGCGGTCACAGGAGCGGCTTGCTCAGTGCCCGGCTTGTTTTTCCCAGGCCAGGCTGGGCAGGCAGAGGCCCTGAAGCCATGGAAACAACACAGACCACCTGTCCCTCCCCAGCTCTGCTCTCCGCCCGGCTCGCTTTCCTGGTCTCTGCAGACCTCCTGGGGTGCTGGCCCTGCCCCAGCTGCCCCTGTCCCGCCCGCCACAGAGAGCCCAGCAGCTTCTAGCTCTCCAGCAGCCCTCACACGCGGGCTCTGAGGACCCAGCTACCGAGGCCTCCTTCCTCTGCCACGTGCGCCCTCCCTTCTCGAGCCTCTCGCCCCTGGGGCCCAGGAAGGAGGCCGGCTCAGGGAAATAACTCTCCGATCAGAGCTGCCCCAGGAAGAAAGAGGCTCCCCTGAGAGGTGGTGAGCCCCCTGCACACGAACCCTGTGGGAGTGGACTCCCGGAGCGGTGTGCGTTAAGGGAAGCTGCTGTGGGTGTGGGGAGGCCCTGCTTGAATGAATGAGCACAGGAAGGATTCTTCCATTTGTTCTTTCACTCACCGACTCATTCATTTGTTCAGTCAACAACAGTGGCATCCTTGTTTCGGGCTAAGGCCCGGTGCCTGGGGCCGGTGCTGAGCGTAAGCCGTGAGATCCCTGCCTTCTCGGGAGGCAGTCCCTGGATAAGGGGACGTGAGGGGGAGACACACTCGCCAACAACTGCCCCCCGTCGGGCAGATTCAGAATCCAGAGAGACCACAGAGATTATGAGTTTGGTACCCTATGCCATCGGTGGGGAAACTGAGGCGCGGGGGAACAGACACACCGCACGGAGCCTGGAATACTCCCTGGAGCTTCGGGGCCCACAATTATCCCAGCTACGAAGGCCCGTGGGAGCTCTGAGGAGGGGAGACCCCATCCGGGTTTGCGGCTCGATGATGAGGCTGGGGTGAGGCCAGACGTGATCCGTCCTTTGAGGAAAGGTCCCCAGCACGGGCTAGGGATCCGGCCGGGCTGCGGATGCCTCGGGCGTCCGGGAAGACAAACCACTGCCGACGGCGACATAGGACTACAGCCGTTTTATTCTGCTTTCGGAATCTGTGGCTCAGGGACCCTGAAAGGCCCAGAGGGGCTGACTCTCCTGTGCTCTGTGACGTGGGGTGCCACCCCCGGGGCACCTGGAGTGGCTGGGGCTGGAAGGGCGGCGGCCGGGCTGGGGCGACTCGCGGGCTGGAGCTGTGGCCAGCACACCTCCACGTGGGCTCTCCGGGCAGCGGGGCTTCCTCGCAGCATGGAGGCCTCGGGGGACTCGAACTTCCCTCTCATGCAGCAGCTCGGGGCTCCGGGATCGAAGCCGTGCGGCCCTTTATGACTCAGCCTCGGGAGTCACCCAGCAGCCAGCTGCCTCTCTGTCAGCTGAAGAAGTCACAAGCCTTCCCAGAGGCACGAGGGGAGGACATGGGCCCCACCTTTCAATGGGAGGAGCACCAAGGAATTTGCAGCCATATTTAAAACCCCCACACTACTCCCTATTCCCAGCCTGCGAGGTCCTCCTCTCCTCTTTGAAAATTCTCCCATCTGCGGAGGCTGGGCTTAACTCCCAAGCCAGAAAGCCTTCCTGCTAACTCCTGCCCCAGAGGCTCTTTCTGGATCTCTTTCTAACTAATCACAAGGACGGCCATGAATGTGCCATCCCCACCTTGACCCTGTGCCCAGGTATTCACACGTGCGTGTGTTTTTTGGTTCTCAGGGCAACTTTGTGAGACATTTTAGAGGAAGGGACATCTCACCTGGGGTTTTGCAGGATGAGTAGGAGTTCTCTAGACATGCGGAGTTGGCAAAAAGGTATGGTGAGTGCGGGCACGGGTGCACTTGGTTGTGGCTGGAGGGCAGAGTTTCGCGTGCTCTAGGGCAAGGGGTTGTTTAGTCGGGAAGTGCACCGGACAGACTTGTGTCTTGGGAGGACCCCCCCTCGCCCCCTGGCCCTGACAGTTTGAAGACGGGAGCTGGTGTTTGCCCACAGGCCTCGCACAAAAGCCTGCCAGCCTGTGCCTCCTCTTCTCTGTTTTACATGGTGCCGAGGGTCCTTTCAACCGTCTTCTGGGGTGGGTGGGTGGCCATTTTTCACCCCATTTTACAGATGAGAAACTGAGGCCAAGAGGTTTCTGTGGAATCTAAGCTGGGTGAGAGGGTTGGGACCCGGGTTGAGTGCTCCCTTTGTCTGCCGCGGACCCTCATCCCTCCCTCAGACCCACCCCAGGCAGTGCGGGAAGCTCCTCCTCTCTCCCCAGGACCCTGGCTGCTCCCTCAGCTCCCCACCCCTCTCAGCCCTGACCACATGGCCCAGAAAAGCCCATTCCGAGCCAGCTGCAGGCAGCCGGGCCTCTGGTTTACATCAGCAGGCAGCGGGGAGCACGGTCACGTGCTCACTTCTGTCCAGTGCTCCTTGTGGCCACGGTGGGGGGCAGGCAAGAACTAAGGGGGAAGGAGGATGCTGGAGTGAGGGGAAACTGAGACCCAGAAAGGGCTAGGGCTGGGCTTCTGCGATTAGCTCAAACCCAACATCCCCTCCTGCCCAGCCCTTCGTTTCCAGGCTCTTGAAATACATCCCCTGCCCGCCTGGTAGCCAGCCGGCCAAGGGCAGGGCCACGCTGCCTGGCTGCTCCAGCCTGGCCCGGTCACCCCGAAAAGCTGACAAAAGCCAGCTGCCCTCCCAGCGGTCGCTCGGCAGGCAGACACCCGGAGGCGTGACGCCTGCCCTCGTCTGGCACCCGAGGTTGCCAGGAGGGCCCTTGGAAAGCTCCTCTCCACTCCCACTCCCAGGGGCTTTGCAGCTCCTTTCCGGAATGGCTTCCTGATGAGGTAATGCAGCTCGGAGCGCGGGAGGAGGCCACTGGGAAACGCTGCTGGCCAGGCCCCAGCCCGGCTGGAACATGGCTGCCCGTGGCCTTCTTGCCCGGCCTGCCCCGCTGCTGCCAGAATGGGGACCACGGGAACCAGGTGGGGGAGCAGGACTCTGGGCCCGAGCGCTGGACAGCCTCACTCCGAGGCCGCTGCGAGACCCCAGACATTTCCTCATGTCCTGGCCTCGGCCCCCAGGCCCCAGCCTCGCCCTGCAGCCTCACACTGACCCCGAGAGTCCCCACCCTGCGACTGCGTCACCCCCCGTGGGGACCCAGTGGCCCAGGGGGGTGTGCTCTGCCCAGCACCATAGCAGGAGTTCAGGCACCCCTGCAGGGGCCAGGGGCACCCCTGCGGTGCAGATCAGGGCTGGGAACCACAGATGTGCTTGCGCTGGCCTGCCAGGCTGCGTATTCCTGGAACACGAGGCGTTTCCGGCCACTGAGCAGAGAGCTCGAGGCCGCCCGCCTCCTGGTGCCTGAGCCAGGAGGAAACTCGGAGCTGGCGTGTGCGGAAGGCTGCTGAGGCCATCCACCCGGTGTCCCCTGAGGGCCTGTCTGGGCCCCATGGAAGGCAACCTTCAGCTCCCCTTCCTGGGGCTCCTGGCCGGGGAAGCTGGGGGGCTATGGGAACTGAGCAGGGAGTGTCCCGAGGGGTGACTCACCTCCCTCCCCTGAGGCTCCCCGCCCCCTTGCCAGGCCCTGTGCAGGGTGGCTGGGGCCACGGGCCCAGCAAGGCCTAGCAGTCCCCACCGTCCCAGGTGGAGGAAGGGACGCTAAGAACTGAAACTGCTCTGGACAGCAGGCCCACAGAGGCCCCTGGGGCCCTCACCAGCCCTGGGAGCCAGGGGAGGTCACCTCTCAGGGTGGGCCCAGCAGGACCCCTGCTCTGGGTGGCATTTGGGACGCTGGTGGTGTGCAGAGGGAGCAGGGCAGGCCTCGGTGTCTGCAGGCCAGCCGGTCCTATGTCTGCCTCGAATTTGTTGAGTGACGGGGGCCAAGCCCCTGCTCCTGGCTGGGCCTCAATTTCCCCATCTGCAGAGTGGAGGCGCCTGGGGACCGGGGTCGGAGAGGGGGCCTTCACTGGATGCCAGGAGCGCCCCAGGTCTGCTGGCCCGGGGCTGCAGCTGTGTGGGGGAAGCCTTTCTCTGGGCCTCGCCTCAAATTTCCGCATTGGAAGAGACCCAGGGACCACAGAGCCACACCGGGTGCACAGGGGAGGGCCGGGCAGGCCCGAGTGGTGCGGGAATTAGTGGCTGGGCCAGGATCCGAGCCCAGACTCCTCTGCTGGCCCAGAATGACCCCGCTGGGCCTCCTCCGTCTCCCTGCTGCTTTCCCTGCACAAAGCAGGGCTGGGGAGGGCCAGACTCCAGCTCCTGGAGCCGAACTGCTCCCCTCTGCTGCCCCCTGGTGGCTATAGGGGCACATGGCAGCCCAATCCCCAAACCGGTACCCACAGGTTCCGGCGCTCACAAATATGGCCCCTATAGTACCGGGACACCTGCAGGGCTGGGTCACCCGCAGACCCAGACGTACCTACAAGGCACCCACTAGGCGCCCTGGCTGAGAGCACCACCTGCTGTTTCTTTGGATCTTCTCGTTCCCCCGTAGGCGGGGTCCTTCACAGGTAGGGTACAGAGGCTCAGGGGGTCAGTGGGCCGGACGGGCGGGCCCCGCACGGAGATGATTCATCAGGTGGCTGGTGGTGGTTGCAGCCACACCTCAAGTGGAAAAGTGTCCCGCCCCAACGAGCAGCCGCCTGGGGCTTGATGAGGGAGCTGAGGCTGCCTGGTCCGTAGGGGTGGGTGGTCACCCAGCTGTTCGTGGGAACAGGAGGGTGTGCGTTTGGGCCCTGGGTGGAGGGGCGGGGATGAGGTGGTGCCACGATCCTGAGGCCCCAGCCCTGGGGCAGAGGGGAGCCAAGGGCGCACACTCACCCCAGGAGTCCCCAGAGCCACCCCCAGCTTCTCCAGCTTTTAGCCTCCAGGCCCAGGCCCTGCACTCGCTGAGTGCCCACCACGTGCCAGCCCTGGGCCAGAGGTCGTGCTGATCCCCGAGCTCTCATAGGAGAGGCAAATGGGCTCAGAGTGGTCTAGCAGCCTGCGCAAGGGTACATGGTGGCCGCACTGTGGAATGCACTTCTGGGACACTCATTCCCAGCAGCACCCTCAGGGTGGAGGTGGGAGGGGTGATTACTCAATGGCTCAGTAGCTAAGGATGTGCTGGTGGGTCCTGTCTCCAGATGCTCGCTCCCATGAGTGCCCCCTGGTCTCTGATGTCTGACACCCTTCATCTCCCTGGTATCCGCGAAGCATGCTCAGGCCCTTCCACCAGACTACAACACCGTCCCACTCCCTGGTTCCTGGCACCCTGCCTGCGTACCCATCGCAGTGGGCATGGTGCTGGCACCAGGCTGGGGACGCGACAGGGATCCAGCAGAGCCATAGGGTTTTAGAGGTAGAGGGGCCATCCCCCAACTGAACCCAAGCGTCGGCTCTCGCTGGTGGGGAAGCTGAGGCCCGGATAGAGGAAGGATTTGACCAGGCCTAGGATGGGCCTGATTCAAAGCTGGGGTGGGACCAGGGTCAGGACCTAGGGAGTCTGATCACCAGCCCCACATCTATGGCACTGAGTCCCCGGGGGGCCAGGACAGGTGGAGGGCAGGTGAGCCTCTCCCAAGCCCCTCCACATCTCCCCGAATTGCCCACCAGGAAGGAGACAGGGATGGACTGATGACTGAAGAGCAGCAAGGCTGGCAGGTGGGCGGCTTAGCCTGGTCCTGGCAGGGGGCAGGGGGCAGGGGCCCAGTCTCGGGCCTCAGAGGCCAGTGCCCGAGGGCCCAGCCAGGCAGCCAGTCTTGTTATCACCTCTGATGTCATTTCAGGTGCCCTCAGCCCCCACTGTTCTGGGAGACTGAACTAACAGACGCTCAGGAAGTGAGGGTGTCGTGCGGTGGGTCCCCTGGGGGTCAAGAACCTGATCAGTTGCTCTGATGAGGAAGAAGGGAACGCACACAGGTAATCCAGGTGAAGCTGTCTTGCTGCCCTGTGACCTAGGCCTTCAGGTCAAACAGAGGTAACCAAGCCCAAGATGGTTGGGCCACAGACACACCGGCGCTGGGCCCGACCCCTGGTCCTTCAGCTGCTTGTCTGGCATCCCTGGGCAGCCCTTGCCTATCTGGCTGTGTGTCCCTGGGCAGCCCACTCAACCTCTCTGTGCCATAGAGAGGTAATGATGGTGCTCACATCACAGAGCACGGCGAGCACACAGAAGGTGCTGGAGTGCCTGATGGGCAGGAAACGCGGCATTGTCTCCAGGAATGGTGTTGGTGGATGGAGATGAGGGATCTGGGGAGAAGCAAGATGTGGCCCTGCTCCTGGGGTTCTCGCAGTCTGGGGGACAGACGCGTGGCTGCTGTCAATCCCCACTGGCAGCCGGGGGCAGGAGAGAGGACTTGTTCCCGGGGACTCGGGGCTTGGCCGGGAGGTTGGAGAGGGACCAGGCTGGCCCCGAGGAGTGTGGCATCACAGAAGGCTTGGGTGGGGGTGTAGGAGGCTGGGGGGCACAGGGACAGGTCACTGCTGGGCCGGCAGGCTCTAGGAGGTCTGACTTTGCACCGTGAGTGGCCCTAGGGACAATGGCCGGGAAGGCCATCTGTTCGTCCCCTCCATGGGAGGACACGACGCCCCCACAGGCCTGGCCGAGGTGAGCTTTGCCCCTGTGGGGCCTGATACAGACGGGAGGCTCCCGGCTTTCATCACCCCCGTGTCCCAGGGTCTCCCTTCCCGGGTCCGGGCCCGGGTTATCGAGGTGGGAGGGAAGCCGTCACGGGGCCCGGCGGCCCTGCACAGCTGGGTGCAATTAGGAAAGCGGAGAAGTTATTTCGGGGTTAAATCAAAACAAAATTCCCTAAGGTGATGGGTAGGCCCCCTCAAGAATGCATTCTCTTGGGGCGCCTGGGTGGCGCAGCAGTTAAGCGTCTGCGTTCGGCTCAGGGTGTGATCCCGGCGTTATGGGATCGAGCCCCACATCAGGCTCCTCCACTATGAGCCTGCTTCTTCCTCTCCCACTCCCCCTGCTTGTGTTCCCTCTCTCGCTGGCTGTCTCTATCTCTGTTGAATAAATAAATAAAATCTTAAAAAAAAAATGCATTCTCACAATGTAGCCCCCTAGGCCCTGGGAAGTGGGGACTCTGGACTCTAGAGACGTGAGGAAAGTGGACAGGGAGGGTGACGCCACCCACTAGGCCTGGCCTCGCCCGAGCAGAGGACGTGGGAGCACCCCCGCCTCCAAGTCCCAGCTCTGTCCACCTCCCACCAAGTCCCTCCCGGGATCAGGCTGTACCCCGACCCTGGCCCCCCAGAGCCTCCATGGTCTGTCAGTCCCTCCATCCGCCCCTTCCTCCTGCCGCTCACGGCAGCGCCTGCTGTGGGACCAGGAGCTGGGACGCCGAGGGCGGGTGGCTGCCCCCACCTCCACGGAAGGGTACCACCCCACTCTTGGCCTTGAGTGGCCTCCCGCCTGCGGGGCAGCCAGTCTGCCGGGCTCTTTAGTCAGCTGTCTCAGCTGGGCGCCGGCTCCCCTACCAGGCCTGGTCTCTCTGGAGTTAAAACACTCAGCCCTGTCTCCACCCCTGGGCAGTGACCCTTTCAAAGCAGGATTTCTCTGTAGGAGGCTTACAGGGCCAGCCTCCAAGCGGAGGGCTGTAGGCCAGCCCCTCGGCCAGAGCCCTGTGGACAATGGGACCCCGGGGGAGGCATCCTCTCAGAGAGGACATTTCTTCTCCCCCTGTGGTTTCTGCGCCTGGACAGGGTCTCCGTGCATAGGAAGCAGAGAGCTCCCTTGGTTTGAGGAGCATTTAACAAAGGGACACGGGCCTGGCAGAGCTGAAGAAAGCTGCAGGGACGGAGTTTGCTGGGGTGGCCGCCAAGGTGTGTGTGTGTTGGGGGGGAGCAAGGGTCTCAAGCCTCAGGCCACCTGCCAGCACCTTCCTCCAGCTGAGCCCAACGCAGCGCACCGGCAGCCCGCATGCGTGCGTCTAGGCCAGCCTCCAAGGCCGGCTGGGGCGGGTGGGCCGTGGGCCTGACCACGTAAAGGGCAAGCAGTCAGCAAAGGCCCCGAGTAGTAAGACTGAAACTCCGAGTGCCCCTCGGCATTCGAGAGACTGTCCGGGGCAGCCACCCATTTTCCTGTGGCAGAAGCCTGGAGAATACTGCCTAAAGCCCATGACCAGTGGGAGCTCTATGGCGTTTCTTCTAGAACTTGGCCGGGACGCGTTGGGGGCAGCATCTCTCAAGACACGGGCTGGCACCCGGCATCCGTGAGCGGTCTCTCTGGTCTCTCTCTGAAGGAGACCTTCCGGCCTCCCTGGGCTCTGCACCTGCTTGCCCGCAAGGGCCCTGGGTGGGGCAGTGGCTCAGGGAAGGACAGTGCTGGGGAGTCAGGCAGAGGGCCATGTCCTCCAGTGCAGGCCTGGTGGCCGCACGCACCTGGCTGGGGTGAGGAGGTGACAAGGACACGGCCCAGGGTTCACCATGCCCATGGAGGGGTCACGGGGTCAGTCACAGACGAGAGACTGTGCTCCAAGGACAGACGCACCTGCCACACCCTAAGGGTCAGCCCCTCTTCCTTCCATTTCCTTACTTGTACATTTGAAGGAGTGACAGACAAGTGACCAGGCCATTGCGAGGACGAAGCCAGATGCGGGGATGGGCATGTGCTGAGGGCCTGGCAAGTGGGGGGCCAGTATGCGCCAGCAGCCTGATTTGGGGTTTCCCCCAAAGCTCAGCCCAGGTCTGGCCCAAGCTGCTGCTCAGAACGTATAGAGACGGAAGGAAATTCTGCATGGACCCTCACTCCCCATGTCACCTTCCCCAGGAGGGAAGCCTCAGCATTAAAACCGGATGCCTTCAAACTCTACGCATGGAGCTGTCATTTGGGAAAATTGCTGCTTTCCCTTTTTGCCTCGGCTGCTGGGAAGCTCTGAACCAAAGCTGGGAGCACATCTCTGGCTCCACTTAGACTCAATTTCTTGCCCTCCCTTTCCGTTCCTTTTTTACCTCCATTTTTAATTACATGTCCTGTGGCATCTTTGTGGCACCCCCAAATCTCTTCTGGGCAGGGCCTGACTCCTTTCTTCAGGCTCCTCAGCCCCCACAGCCCTTTAGGTGCCCCCACCCCTGAGTGATGTGGGAAAGCATGGCAGCGGGGGCCTGGGATGCTCCTGCCCTGGGCTTGGGCTCAAATCCCTGCTCCCCTACTCTCTGCGGTGTCGCGGTCCCCTCCACCCACACACGTGCCCCTTCAGCGGTGTGGGATTGTGGGATTGAGGAGGAGGGGAACGCACAGGCAGGGCTTAAGTGGTACTCTGTCCACTTCGTTTTTCTCTCTTCTCCTGTTCTGTTTCTCGGCTCGTCTTCTCCTCCAGCCTGGCTCCGGGGCTCCTGAGGACAGCAGGCGTAAGAGTGTCCCTTACCGCCTCCCAATGCTGAGCTGCCTCCTCTCATCGGATGAGCTCCTCAGGTGGCACCCCAGGCCTCTGTCCCCAGGAGCCCATGGTCCAGCCAGGAGACAGGGCGATGGACAAAATCCAGGGGGCTGTGAGAGCCTGGGGGCCGGCAGGGACCATCAGGAGAGGCTGCCTGCAAGAGGGCGCCTCAAAGGGAAGCCGTGAAGCTGGGTACAGGCAGCCGGGAGGGGCTATGTCAGGGAAAGCAGGTGGGAAGGAGGCTGAAGAAAGATGAGACCAGGTGCATCAACAGCCCTTCTGAAGCCAAGGAGCCGAGCAGGTCCTTTGATGCTGTTGTGAACTCGCACTGCTGGGGCGGAGAGGCCGGTGTTGGCCAAGACCGGGAGGCTGGGCTCCCATGGGCCTGGGGAGGAGGGAGCAGGTGAGAGGCTCAGGTGGGCTGTGCCTGCAGGAGGCAATGGGGAGCCACAGAAGGTTATGGAGGGAGTGTGTGCCAGGCCCTCAGTTGCTCACACTGAATACATGGTTCTGATGTGCTCATTTACTTGGACTCCGCGACTTCTCGGACAAAGGGGCATAACCATCCTTGCCTGGCGAGGGGGATGCGCTGTTCTCTCCAACTCTGGCACCCACAGCCGGCCAGGCAGCAGTGCAGGGGGGAGGGAGATATCAGAGAGGGATCACAGAGATTCTTGCCAGCTTTTGACATTAAAATAGACTTTGGAAAGCATGGCTGAGACATTTTGAAAGAGAAACAACAAAACAAGCTTCGAGAAGCCAGAGCCCCGGCCAACATGAGTTCTCGTCCCAAATAGCGGCTCTGGGGAGCTGATGAGCCGGTGACCCTGAGCGGGCACCACTGCCGGCTCGACGGGGTGAGGGGCTGGACCTGACAAGGGTCGCCGACGCTCCGGACAGGGCAGGGCTGGCCTATGCCTGCTGCAGTGGCCACAGGAGCAGGTCCCCATTTCCAGACTCCCAAGGAGGACATGCGGTCACTGAAACCTGTCTGGACAGGTGGTGTCTGAGGCTGGGCACCCCTGGGTGTGATGCTGTAGCTGTCAGGTGCTGCTGGAGAAGAAGCAGGACCCCGAGCTGACTCACTTTTCCCCGCTGACCAGCCTCATAAGTCTGCAGAGCTCTCGACGTGGATTCAACCATGAAATCCATTTCCCTGGGCTGGACATGCCCATCTTTCCTCGAGGCTGCTCCAGGGACAGAGTGCTCGGGGGTAGGGTTAGGCTGGGATGTCTCAGCTCCTGCAGCCCCCAACCCAGAGTGCACCACGGGGGACCTGTGGATGACCCCCCTCCCCTGATCCCCACCAACTGGACTTGGGAGTCTCGGACGCGAACTCCCAAGGGGCCAGGAACTGAGGCTCAGTGGCTACACTGGCTTAGTGGGAACCTAAAAGCCGGGTTATTTTTCTTTGGGATGGAGGAGGTGGCCAGTCCTGGAGAATTTCACTTGTAAATTAGGTCTTGGCATCTCTTCCCTCTGCCTTGGCCGAGAAGTGGCTGCCACCTGCAGTAGGGGCAAGGGTGGGTTGGTTGTGCACCCAGTGGATGACTGGGTGGTCCTGGGGTGGCCGGAGGACAGGGATGGGATCTCGGCCTGTGGCTGTGCGAGGGGGCAAGGCAGGGGCCAGCCGCCGTGTCCAGTCTCCTCAACTTCAGGTTCCTGGGGGACCGGGGGGCCCTGGACAGGTCACCCTCCCCCAGCCCCGATGTCCAGGCCAGGGAGTGGGGGGCTGATCACAGACAGCGGCGCCGCGGGAGGCTTCTGGGCGGACAAGGAGCCGGTCACTGGTTCACTGTCCCCACGCCCCGCCTGCCTTGGGCAGGAGCTGCTTCCGGCCGCAGCACAGACAATGCGCCAGCGGGGGAGGGGTGGCCTGGGGCCAGAACCCCCCCACCCCCATCCCAGCCACACAGGAAGACGGCGTGTCCTGGAGTGAACCCGCGGCCAGGCGCTGTGACTTAGGTGCCAGATTCCCAGAGGAGGCGTCTCCGTTTGAATCAAACTGATTCCTTTCAGCTTTAAAATGATGAGGGGCCCTAGGACCCTGCTGGGGGGTAGGTGGGGGGCTTTAGAAAATCTTACCCTCTTCATCTGTGCCTCTCCCACAGTCCATGCCCTTGGGTTATGCTGACCTTCTTTCTACCGCAGGGCCTTTGCATGAGCTGTGCCCTCTGCCTGACATGCTCTCCTCCAGGTCTCAGCTGCAGTGCTCCAGCATGGCTCGCATTCCTCTCTGCCCATGCCCTAGGGTCCCCCAGTCAGGCAGCTCTTGTTAAATGTGCTGATGTGTGTCTGCTATCCCACCCCACCCCCAACACTGGCTCTGAGCTGCGCTGGGACCTGCCTGTCTTGGTTCCTGCCATAGCCAGTTCTCCCCAATCACCCCCACCCTGCCTTCCCTGCCCGAGCCTCACCGGGCAGTCCCCTCTGCACCCTGCAGGCCTCAGTGAACACGACCCCCATACCTCACCCCAACGTGCTGGCCTGCTCGTTGGTCTCCCTACCCTGGAAATGCCCCCTTAGCCTGGGCCAAGGGAGCCAACGGGGGCTGGGCACTCCCGTGACTAGTCAGGGTCCAAGCCACGGGCAGCCCCCTTCCTCTGTGACACCAGGGCTGGCCCCTGGAGACAGGATGGTCGCCCGGCCGCCAGGTCTGTGGCCCAGGAGGCCGGCTGGCAGAGCCTGCTGGGAGCGCAGGGAGCAGACATGTATCAAGGAGCTGCCCTCCCCCAGCCCCGACAGCCCCGAAGTCGGAGCACCAGCCTCAGCCCTGCTCCCGCGAGCAGACCTTCCCAGCCTCCCTGCTCCCCCGCCAAGGACGCAGCTCCTTCCCAGGACTCAGGCCCTGCCTGCTGGCCGCTGTCCCCCGTCTGTGGCACTCAGCCAGGTTCCCCAGCCCAGCCGTACCGGGGGCCGTGCATGTCCCGTACCCCATGCCAGCAGCACTCTGGGCTCTGCGCCTCACCCCACAGACCCAGCCAAACAGGGCTGCCTCGGGGAAGCCCTCTGAGATCTGCCTGTTCTGCTGTCCCTGGCATCTGAGAATTTTCCAGCACTGAGAAGGGTGGTTTGAGCAACTCTGACTGGGTTTCTTTCCTGCTAGACTCGGCTCCATTGTGGGTTTTTCCCCCTGAGGGGAAGGTGTTCAGGTTTTTGCTTATTTTGGTATCTCCAAAATCTCTTAGCAGAATACCTGGCACACAGCAGGCTGCAAAAAAGTCCTTGGTTGACAGACATGTTGCTGAGTGAGTGAGCTGTGACGGTGGCATGGTCCCGGGTCCTCAGAGGCTGAGAGTGTGTGTGTGTGTGTACACGTGTGTGTGTGCACGCCGGTGTGTGCAGGCTGTGTATGCGTGTGGGGTATTCTCTCTGTGGCGTGTATCTGTGTGTGGGGTGTGTGTGTGCGGTGCGTGTAGGGTGTGCGCATGTGGGGTATGTAAGGTGTGTGCATGTGGAACGTGTGTGTGGGTCTGTGTGTGTAGCTCGAGTCCCCTCCTCCCCACTGTCTCTGCCACCATCGAGGAACACCGTCCGCGTGTCCCCCACTACCCGGGTGTCCCCAGCCTGGAGCTCAGGAGACTCATACCTGCTCTCCTGGCCAACTCACCTCGCTCCTCGTGCCTTCCAGAAACTTCCCTGAAGTGCTGACTTCTCCCCAGTCCCACTGCTCCCATCGCTGCCCTGGCCACCAGGGGTTTAGCTTGGCTTTGGGGTCCCTCTCCCCCAGGACCACGAGGGAGAGCAAAGGGTGTTGTTCGACCATTAAAAGGCATGAAACATCCATCAGGAGGCTAAAACAATCATAATAAAGATAAAAACACAAGGAAAGCTAACAAGAGAATGCGGTAAAACCGGGCCCCTCCCTGGTGCCGGCCCACGGGGACATGCAGGACACAGTCCCCTGGAACACGGTTTGGCAGTTCCTAAAAGAGCAAAACACAGGGGTGCCTGGGGGGCTCCGCTGGTTAAGTGCCTGACTCTCGACTCTCGATCTTGGCTCAGGTCGTGATCTCGGGGTCCTGGGATCGAGCCCTGCCTCGGGCTCCGTACTCAGCGGGGAGTCTCCCTGAGATTCTCTCCCTTCCTCTCCCTCTGCCCCTCCCCCAGTGCTCGAGCCCTCAAACAAATAAGTCTTAAAAAAAGAGAAAGTGAAATGCTGTCTCTGACCCGCAGCCCCACGTGTGGGCAAACCCTGGGAGGGCAGAGAGCAGGGGCTCCCGCGGGCCCCACACACCCATGTTCACAGCAGCTTGACCCGCAGTGGCAAGGAGTGGACATACCATGGATGCGCCCACTGACCAAGGAACGCGTGCAGAGAACATGAGCCCTGTGTACCGCCCTTCTTCAGCCGCCTCGGCTGGCCTCTGCAGGCCCCATTCCCTGCCCTCGGCCCCATGGGGATCCCACACGCAAATACGGGTCCCCCCACCTCCTGCCCGCTGGGTCTCAGTGTCGCCCAGGTGGGACAGGGGCATGGGTCGCACAGCCCTCTGTACGTCTGTCCCTCCAGCACTGGTCCTGACTCCTGCCCCAGCCAATGGCCACATCCTTTCCTGGCTGCAGGGCGCCCTCTGGTGGGCACACTGGGAGTTGGTGGGGACCCAGAGGAGAAACCAAGCAGGGGGTGGACCCCAGGATCAAGGGCTGCCTGGGGACAAAGACCTGCAGGCGTGAGTCCTGGGGACGGGTCAGGAAGCACAGCTGCAGGGCGCATGGGAGGCAGAAATGTCTAACTGCCCCAAGGCACAGAAGGGGCTGTGACCCAGGAAGGGAGGTGTCACCGGGCTTGTCACCGAAGAACCATCTCTGGGTCTGCATCTCCCAGGGACCCACTTCCTCCACTTGCCTCTGTCCCCAGGCTGGGCCAGCCTTTGGGGGCACTGTCAGGGCCGAGCCCTGACTCTGACTCTGCCCACAGAGGATGACCACACAGAGAAAAGAGGCCCTCGACCCAGGACTGACGGGAGGAGCTGGGAGGGGTGATACCGTGATTCATGATAAGATAGGGAGCTGGTCCTCAGGCCATTTCTGGCACTGAGCCCCCTGGGAATGTCCTGAGTGCTCAGAAAAACAGAGTGCCTTTTGTCATGGTCACGAGGCGGCTTCCGGCCCACACCTGAGGGTGGGGGCTGGTCCCCAGGAGACCCCACTTGGTGGTTAGGGGGTTGGAGTTTTGGGTCTCCACCCTCCCCGCCCCCTTCCCTGACCTCTAGAGCAGAGTGGTTGGACTGCAGGTTGGATGGGTCGCCAGTGGCCGGTGATGTCATTACTCAGGCCCAGGTAAGGAAGTCAAGACCCCCGGAGCACCTGCCGGGAGACCCTCTAGGCTGGTGGGCTGGTGAGCGGGAGCAGGAGAGTGGCGCCCCCTCTCCACATCCCGCCCTCTGCATCCTTCCCTGCGGCCACTGCTGAGCCCACCCTTGCCTGCCAGCCCACTGGCCGGTGGGACGTTTCTCGGAGCTCTGTGATGTGAGCCGCGCTAGCAAATCCATGGAACCCAAGGAGGGGATCATGGGAATCTCTGATTTGTAACCATGGGTCAGAAGCACAGGTGACAATGGGGACTTGTGACTGGAGGCTGAAGGTGGGGGGGCAGATTTGTGGGACTGGGTCTTAACCTGTGGGGCCTGACACTGTCCCCTGGTGGACAGTGTCACACCGAGTCCAGTTGTAGGACGTCCGGCCTACAGGTGTCCTGTAGGTGTCCAAGGATTGCTTCGTCGGGGAAAGGACCCTCACATCAGAATTGGGTGCAGAACTTTTTAGAGGACGATGGGTCACCTAACACCTCTCCTCCCCTCACTTCCAGACAAAAGTGAGCCAGAAGCAGGTAGCTCTTGTCCAGAGCCAGTAAAATGTGGGGGCAAATCCAGGTTCAAAACCGGGCCCAGTGGGTGAACAAGAGGTTTTCCTTCTCGATATATTCTAGAATATCACCCCTTCCTCCTCCGCCACCCCCGCCACCACTTGCCACAGAAGCTCTCTGGCGGTCATCCCTGGGCAGCCCACAGTAGCCCGGCCATGCGGCCATGCTCCGGTCCCTCCCGCACACACCCCGGGCACCACCTGGACTCAGGTAAGGCAGAGTACAGGCAGCCTTTAGTCCCAGCTCTGCTCAGAAGCTTCTCTTGGAGGCACATCGGGATCCAGGCTGAGATGGACGGCAAAGGGGCTGTACAGGCCAAGGGGAGCAAGCATCTCGGGCTTATGTGGGGCAACCAGGAGGCCTCCCTGGAGGAGCTGCCAGCCACCTCAATGAGCTGAAGAAGGCTTTCGGAAGTCTCCTGGTGAAGAAGGGCTGGGAGAGGATGCTCTAAGTGATGTGCCCAAAATAGACCGTGAGGGGTCACTGTACCCAGTCTGTGTGGCTGGAGGGGTGGTGGGGGCTGCAGCCGGAGCCCCAGTGCAAGTGGGTTTGATGAGGGTGGGTGCAGGGACAGTGCTCCTGGGAACCACAGGGAGGAGCCTGCAGGGATGCTATGGGGACAGGCAGACATTGTGCCCCATTGACAGATCAAAGCCTTGGAGCTTCTGAAAGGAAGCCACTCACCTAACACTGGAAGGAAACCAAGGCCCGCGTGATCTCCATGCTCAGCTGACAGGCCTTATTCTTGCTTCCCTCTATGTCTTTGCTCATGCTTGTCCCTCGGCTTGGAACATTGTTCCTTGGACGGTCCACCTGGCTCATCCTTCCGGGCTCAGCAATGACCACCCTCCCCCAGGAAGCCTTCCCTGAACACCCCTGTCTGGGTGTTCAGGCCTCCTTGGGGTTCCCACAGCCCTAGGCTCTTGTCAGTTTCTGTGGCTCTCCCCGGGACCACTGGGGTCTGGGTCACTGTCAGAAACAGATGGTGGTCTCCCCTCCTCCTCCTGCCATCACCAGGGCCAGTGAATGAGCCTCTGTCCCAAATAACTGACGATGCTATGCCCAGAGAGGCTAGAAAGTAGCCCATGGTCTCCCTGCTGGGACCGGAGGCTTACCCTCCCGCCGGGGGTCCTCCACACTTGCCCGTCCTGGTCCACACGTCCCAGGGGGAATAGCGAACATCTCAGGGCCTCAGGAAGTCTGCCCTTCTATGTCTGGGCTCATAAGTGTGCTTCCCTTGCCAGAGAAAGACGTATCTGCCCCGGGGATCCTGTCAACCAGACTGCCCAGGAATGTATTTACTTTATATATGTGTGTATTTGCTCCCGCTGCCGTACTCCCGTACTCCCGTGAAGGACTGGAGATTGACACCATTCCATTCCAGGCCCAGTCAGCTCCCCCTGTGAGCCCTCGGTCCATCCACATGGCTTGTAAGGCCTTGGGCAGGGTCGATGTCCTCCCCGGCGGGTCCGAGGGCGGACCACGCACGTTCAGACACTTTCACCAGCCAGGAAGCCAGTGAGACGGTGTGTTTGAGGTACGTTTATCTGTGCCGTGCTGATTCCCACCCCTGAAATCGTCCCCCTACTGTCTCCAGTCTCCGGGTGAGAAGGCCCTGAAAGCCCCAGGCTTTACAAAGGAAAGGAGGAGGGAGATTGAACTTGGCCTCCTGCGGCCAGGCACCTCTGAGGGCTGTGTTGAGCCATCGCTCCCCAGGCGGGGTGGGCAGGGGCACCGTGAGTGCGAAGGAGTGAAATGCAGTGGGGCGTCCGCAGGGTCAGAGACGGGTCAGGAAGCGGGGCACGCTGGCTGGACCCACTTTCCCAGAGGTAGGGCTCTGTGCCCAGCCCTGGCTGGAACCCACCCCGTCCCTCCGTCCCTCCGAAGGGGGCCCAACTGGCCACCTGGAGGAGGAAGAGCATGTGGGTGGGGCTGCCAACCCCAGTGCCACTGGCCCCCTCCCTTGGGCACAGTTCCTCTGTGGAGGAGCCCCCCCCCCGCTCCATCCCCCATCCCCCATCCCCCCTAGAGCAGTTTCCATATTATAAGCACCTGCAAATGCCCAGTGTTTGCAAGTATTTTCATCTGCAGGCAAGATGCCTCATGTTTACTGGGCACTTACTGTGTGCCAGGCCCCCACCCAAGGGCACCGCGCTTCCCACACAGAGAAGGTGGCCAGAGCTTCGCTGATGCAGCCTGGTACCCACAGACCCTCTCTCCAGAGCCTGTCCTCTAGCCCCTACTTCCTGCTCTCTCGCTGCAAGCCCAGGACCCAGCTGTGACAGCCCCCAGGAGCCCCCCAGCGATGAGGGTGTCAGGGCCCCTACGGATGAGGTGCCTTGGGGAGGAACGGCGCACCCGATCTCCACAGGGAGTGTGCAGAGTGGCCGGGTTCAAACCCACTCTTGAGAATGGGAACCCTAGGTGCCTCGGGCAGCCGCTCTGAATGGGGTGCTTCCCTCAGTTAAACCCAGGTGGAGGCGAGCGGGGAGCAGGGGGAGAGCCCCCCAGGCCCAAGAGGGAAACGAGTTTAATGGGCCAGGACAGGTCCATCACCTCATTCATTCATTCATTCATCACCAGTGTGGGAATGCTGCCCAGGTGAGGGGTCACATTAGGGCTGGCCAAGGCCTCAGCATTGGTGACAACCTCCCATTTCACAGCTGACCAAACTGAGGCCCAGAAGAGGCATTTCCTGGGCCAGGACTGCATCCTGCCCTGACACCCTGGATGTTGCTTTCCGATGGCCTGTGTGTGTCTCAGGCTGAGAGGAGGAGCCCCCACGGAAGGGGACACACTGAGGGGCGGGTCCACGTGGCCAGGCCAGGCACCCCCGCCCACAGGTAGGATGCTGGATCGGCTCGCTGCAGCTAAAGAAGGGCTTATGGTGCAGGAACCCCAGGGACCCCCTTGGATGCTGGGGCCAGCACACTTGGGTGTGAGTCCTCGCTTGTTCACCGGGTGACCCTGGCAGCTTTCTCCCTCCCTGAGCTGCTTTCTGCCCGCCCTTAGAGCAAGGGTTCTGACCTGATACTTGGACTGTGAGTCATGTGGGGTGTGGATGCTGATTCCCAGGAGTCACCCAGTTGGGGTCAGCCCTGGTGCATGGCTCTTGGTGCCTTAGACAGAGAACAAACACTCCATTAATTTAGGGAGATCAACCTGGCAAACAGGATTACGGCTACGGTTGGAATTCCATGTCAGACAGCTGATTCAGCTTCTTAAGGGGGAGTGAGTCCCTGGTTCAGTGTCCCACTCCCCCAAATGATGGGCCAGTCACTCCCCAGTGGTTGGGGAAGCTAGTGACTCACTCTTGGTTTCTAAAGATTGCACCTGGTTTCGGGGGCATGGAGAGTGCATGAAGTTAGTGTAGTGGCACAGGGACGCCGAGCAGAAAACAAGAAGTGTCTGCACTAGACAACATGCCTCGCTCCTGCACTGCCCCAGCCCTGCCTGCATCAGTGGCTTTGGCTTCGCTCCTGCACCGCCCCAGCCCTGCCTGCATCAGTGGCTTTGACCGGATCAGTCCTGCCTGGGTCCTACTCGACACTCTTCCAGAGAACAGGAATGGCTGGGGGGTGGGGGTGGGGTGTCCACCTGTTCCTGTTCCTTTATCCTTCAGCACAGAACTCCTGGACCTAGCTACAGGCGAGGCTGAGCTGAAGCCCCAGGGAGGAGGTCTGAATAAGCAGTTGCCCACAGGCTGGGTGGATCCAGGCTGGGGACATCTGAGTAGATCATAGGGTGGGGAGAGGTTGGTGATTGTGTGCCCCAATATCCATCTCCCCATCTGCCTTCATAACAGAGCTCCAATGTTACTTGGGTATAGTACTGCTCAGCTAAAAGACTACATTTCCCAGCCTGCTTTGCAGCTAGAACTAGCCATGTGATCAAGTTCTGGCCAGTGAGAAGTCAGCAGGTGTGTCCAGGAATGGGGCGAGGCATGCCTTTCTTTGGTCCTTCTTCCATGACGCAGCCTGCAAAGTTGATGTGATGGAAGCACTCTAGCAGCCATATTGCTCTCAGAGGTGAAGGGACACATGCTCGAGAAGCTGACAGGAGCCTGGGTGCCAGATGACATGTACGGCTTTCATACTAGGCCTTACTTTTCCTACATCTCAACTTCCTGTATTGGAAAGAAAAATACACATGTATCTTGTTTAAGCACTGCTGTTTTGAGTTTTATTATAAGATGCAGTCAAGCCTAATCTGAACTGGTGTGTGGGGGGAGAGCATTCGAGGAGAACATCAAGTGTGAAAGACAGAGGTGTGGTCAACTTGGGGGGCCGCGTAGGGTCTGAGTGGATCACCTGGTGCCTGCAGGATGACTGCACAGGCCAGTGCAGGACCTGACCCTGGGGAGAAGGTCTCATGCACTAAACTAAGGAGCTGGGGCCACAGCCTCCAGACCTGAAGCTGTGAAATCGAAGGCCTAGAGGGGTCCAAAGAANGAAAACAAGAGGGGGGGGGGGGGGGGGGGGGCGGGTGTCGGGGAGTGGGTGTGGAACCTGCATCCTCCCCACCGAAAAGCCCAAGCCTTGTATCAGCCTGTTCGCCCCCACCTCCCCCAGCGGACATTGGCAATGACTGGAGACGCACCTGGGAGAGGGGCGCAAAACAGGTCTAGCGGGTGGGGGCTACAGGGCACAGCATAGCCCCTGCCACAAAGAACGATCCAGGCCCGAAAGTCCGTGGTGCCGCTGCTGGAAGTCCCCAGATTACTCAGGCAATTGGGTGTGTAGTGTTTGGCCTTTGCCGGGGACAGGGTCCAAGGTCTCGGCCTGGCTTTCAGCGCCCTTCATGGCCTGACCCAGCCTAACAGCTCGAGAGATCAGTGGTCAGAGTTGGGCTGTAAAATGTAGTGGAAAGCAGAGGGAAAGGAATTCCAGATGGGGAACAGCATGGAACAGCAGGGAAAAGGCCCAGAGGTAGGGTCTAATGGTGGACCACAGACTGCTGCCCCCAGATTCCAGGCTGAATGGCATTAGGGGCGCATGTCAAGAGCCCAGAATGCCCAGGGCTCAAAAGGCTGGCCTTGGGAGTGGGGGGTGAGGGAGAGCTAGTGAAGTCAGGGATCTCCCATCATGGGAATGAGTCTCTGCTCTGAGGTTTCTAAGTTTCTGTTTGTAGCGTGCTTGTTTTTTTCACATCAGGAAAGGGCCTTGAATTTTTCTCAGCGTCCTGTTGGCATCTTTGGAGAGGCTCCTGTGGCCTTTCTCCTTTGGCCTACTGAAGGAACGTGCTGTGGCAAGTTTGGGGGGGGGTGGCAGCTGTAACGCCCTCCAGGCCCTGAGCCCCGCCCCACCCCACCCCACCCCACCCCACNCATCCGCAGGGCCATGCTGAGTTTGACTGAATGAATGAAGCCAGTCCTATATGTGTGTGTTAAATGTGACATTTGTAACGTGTGGTGAACTTTGGTTCAGGAAGACCTGCCCAGCACTCACTTGCCTCCTTCCATTTTCCCCTTTCTGAGTCTGTGCCATCTGGATGAGAATGACCCCAACCTGGGCTCCAAAACCCCATGGGAGCCAGACCCGTGCTCCCCGCTCCGGCCATGGTGCCTGGCTCAGGGACAGGCCTGTCACCCAGGCCAGGCCACTCACAGCGACAGTCTTGCAGCACTGCAGGAGGCAGGAAAGGAAGCTCTTCCTTCCACCGTTGTGGAGCTGTGAAGACAGAGGCCTGAGCTGGGAGGGGCTGCTGGGGGTGTGGAGAGGGCCTGCCTGACGCTGAGGCTAACTTCTCCATGAGCAGAACCGACGGCGGGAGAAATAGAAATCACTGGTAATTTCATTTGAGGCCTGGATGCAGCTGTGCCTGAAGCCGTCCTGGCCTGGGACACTTCAGTTACGAGAATCCTTTTCATTCCTTACAGTTTGGCTTCTGTTATCTGCCATAGGAAAAGCCCTGGCTCATACAGGGGTCAGCAAGCACTGGCCAGGGGCCAAATGCCCAAGCTAAGAGTAGACTTGAGACCGTTACAGAGCCTGTAAGGAAAGTGGACACGTTAGAGAAGCCTGTACGACAGAGACTGCGGGTGGGCCTGCGAAGCCGGAATGCTTTGCTGTCTGGTCCTTTGCAGAAGAAGTCTGCCAAATCCTGGATTGGTACAGTTCTTACCAAATTCTTACTCTCAGGAGCTGGGTCACCCGTATTCATCTCTCCTTTCAGTGGTGGGAGCAGTGTGTTTGCCCGAGGAGGGCTTCGACTGCCTTCTGCAAACGTGGGCTGTGGTGCCCTGGAGGTGATTTTCACCAAGGTTGGCTCCCATCACATAGCAATATGTGCACTTTCCTGTCCATATTCACTGCCCAGCACTGCTCCCACCCTCCATCCAGAGGGGCTTCTGAGTGTCCTGAGTCTTTGAAAAGAGGGAGGGGAAGGTGTTTGCACAGGGACACCTGGTAGGGAGTGGAAATCCTGGGTCCCAGGCAGATAGACGCCTCTCCGATGGAAAATTCTTGGATTATGTGCTGACAGCTGCTGAGAACTGGTGGAAGGTTCTGGATCCAAGCAATGAGAAAAAGAGGGGCTATAGCTAGGGTGACCAACGTGGCCCGGTTTTACTGGGACTGTCTGGTTTTAGAACTGGAGGTCTCTCATCCTGGGGACCCCCCCTGTCCTGGGACGGTAGGTCATTCATCCGAACCGTAGCTCCTCCGGCCGGGCAAGCGTGAGGCATTGTCCTGATGATGGCCATACTCAGGCCCTGGCTGAGCCTCCATGGGCGGGATCGTGTCCAAGCAACTCTTCAGAGACATTCCCCCTGCTGTCCCCAAGTGTCCTCCCAATGCTGGCCCCTAGTCCTTGCCCCCCTTCTGCCTTTCTGGCCCCAAGTCCCAAGGGTCCCCGGTCCCTTCGTCTCCAGCTGGCCGAGCCCAGGTGACCATCATCCAGTAGGTGGCGCCTGGTCTCTCTCTACTGTATTGTTAAAATATAAACTCTTCCCTGCATCCCTTAGACCCTCCCTTTCGGTTGCAAAAGCCTGGCTGGGAGCTCTCAAAACTACGTAGGGGCAGTTTCCCCTCCTTGCCCTCCTGCTGTAACAATCTGACTTCCCTCTGGGGCAGGTGCAGGCCTCTGACTACAGACAGGAGGATCCCCTACGAATCCACACTTGACACCGCGGCTCTGCTCGGAGCCGTATTGCGGTAGCCGTGTTAGCGGGCTGCGGGAGAGGCTCATCAGAAGCCGCTGGAAGTCTGAACGGGGCTGCTAGGCCAGGTCTCCCGGCCCTGAGGCTGAGTTGTTGGTTCTCCAGGTTCAAGTGCCACATCTGGGGGAGTCAGCCACCTGTCCAGGCAGGTGAGGTCTGCATTAGTCAGCGTAAGTCAGGCTAGCCGCTATAACGGACAAGGTCCCCGTCACGGGGGGGATCGGTACCGTAAAGGTTGCTCTCTCTCTCATCACAGTTCAGCCGGGGTTGGTGGGGTTCTCTCTGCTCCCCCGTCTGCCCAGCAGCTGTGAGTGCAGGTGATGACCCTGACCCGAGACAGGGGCAGGAACCCAGGCACCAAGGTAACAGTTGGTGATGCTTCCCTCTGCAGGCGCCAACCTTTGAGCCAAGCAAACAGCAAGTTTCTTCCACCGGCAAATGCCTCACGACCCGGATTCAAAACCCCGCCGAGGTCAGAAGTCACAGGATAGCCTGCCCATCTTATTCTTGGTGGACAGAGCTGGCTCCAGGTGCTCACTCCTTCTTGTTCTCTGGGCCCCTGGGCACCCCATGCAATCCTGTGAAGCTCTGGGCCTTGCCCTGGGGTGGAGGTCCTCATTCTTCCCCCTGGGAAAGGGGGAAGCTCTGTCTGCCCTTCTCCCGGGGAGCCCTCGGCATCACACAAGCGTGGTCGGGAGGACTCCCAGGAAGGCTCTCTCGGGCCTCTGCAGGAGCTCGTCTGTCTCCCAGGTGGGCTCTGGTTCCCACTCACCAGAGGGTGCTCTGCCCCTCCCACAAAAGGGGGGGCTCCTCCCCACAACTCCCCATCCCCCAACAGGGCTCTGGAAAACCCTGTGCACAGAGAGGATTTGGGATGTGGACTCAGAACTTTCAACTGTTTATACATTTGTCCCATAGGAGCATTTCCCAAATGTGCTGATCTCCAGAGCCACCTGAATGTTCACTGAACATGCAGATTCCCAGGCCCCTTCCCCAGGACATCCTGCAGAAGTAGGTCTGCAGTCATCCTAGGGCTTGGCTGGTCAGGCAAGCTTGGGATACTCTATTCAGGGCCTACTTTGGGTGGCCTCTCTCCCTCATGAATCTTCAATAGCTCCCCAGTGCCCATGAAATTGAGTCGATGCTCCTCAGCCTGGCATTCGGGCCTCTCTGTGTCTGAGCCCCTGTGTCCTTCTGGTTTCATCTTTTACTTTGCTTCACGACCTCCCAGTACCCAGCAGCCCTTGTTCATACTGTCGATCATTTGGATTTCTGCTTTCCTATGTCCGCATGTCCAAATCGTATCATATTGGTTTCATATTGCTGTGTGGTCGACTGCCGCAAGTGTAGTGGCTTAAAACAACATGCATTTGTTACCCCACAGTTCTGTGCTCAGAAGTCTGGCAAGGTGTGGCTGGTTCTCTGCTCCGGGTCTCACAACGTGCAATGTGGGCAGGGCAGGGGCTCAGCTGGTGGCTCTGTGGACTTAGGGGCAGAATTCAAGTCCTGTGACCGTAGGACTGAGGTCCCCGGTCCCTTGCAACTGTCAGCTGGGGACTGCTCTGAGTTCCTAGAAGCCATCCAAATTCCTTGCCACGAGGCCCTCTTCATCTTCAAAGCTAGCAACGGCCCATCAAATCTTTCCTGTGCTTCAGATCTCTTGGACCACTCCTTTTGCCTCAAGTCAGAGAATATTCTCTGCTTGTCAAGGGCAGGTGGGATTAGGTCAGGTAAACTGGGATGGATCCTTTTTGACGAACTCCACGTCAACTGATTAGAAACCTTATCACAATCTTTTCCATGTACAGGAATGGGCATGATACCTTGTCAGAGTTGCGTCCCAGGGATTAGGGCAGGACATTTTGGGGGGGCCATTAGGAATTCTACTACCACAAATCGGCTCCTTTCCAGTCCTTCTTCATGTCCCTCACTAACCCAGGGGTTTGCCGAGTGCCACTGGTACCTTCCTCAGGGCCTGCTGTCCTCTGGCCTCATGCCACACTGTGGTCCCCCATTGAACTGGGGACTCCCAGCATCAAGATGGGCGTGGTTTGTCCCATATCTTCCGCTCCATGAGGCAAAGGTCCTGTCTCCTTGGTGGGTGAGACATGCAGTGGGAGGAGTCCAAGCTCTGGGCTTGATGGGTCTGGGTTTGAGTCCCAGGTTCACCAACTGTGTGAACTTGGCCAAGCCTTTCCTTTTCTACCTGTTTCTCATTTTGTGCAATGAGTCTGATAGCACCGTTGCACAAGGCTGTGTGAGATTCCATAGTCGGGCACCTGCTCCTTGTCTGGACTGTGCCCAACACACACTTAGTGTAACCTGAGTTGGGGTTCGGGGAACACTTGTCAGCGAAGCCAGGAGCAAGATGCAAGAGCCAGGCAGGAGAAAGGCAGCAAGGACGGGGTGTGGTTGGTGCTGGACATGGTGCTTGAGCTCGATCTCAAGGTTTAAAGGAGTCGATGTCAGGTCCCTGCTCTCCATGGCTTGTAACCTTATGGGTCATGGATGTCGGCTGCCTCCTGGAAAATCATTTGTTCATTTGACAATTGCTCACTGAGCACTTAACTGAGCGAGAACCAAAGCAAATGCGAAGATGGTCCCCATGGAGCTTATAGGCTGGTGGTGGACAGGGAGCAAGTAATGGCATATTGTCCTCATGTCACAAAGGGAACAGTAGATTGTTAACATAGAGAATATCAGTGAATATGTTTGGGAGGAGGAATGTGTAGGCCCCTCTGATGTGCGGTATTTACGCTGGGGTTACTCAGAACCAGGGGAAGAGCACTGCAGTAGAAGGTACAGTCAGTGCAAAGGCCCTGGGGCAGGAACAAGTTTAGTGTTTTGGTCTGTGTGTGTGTGCACCTGTACACACACACACACACACACACACACACGCACACACACACACGGGAAGGGGATTTATAGAGCTCTTCCCACCCCAGATTTCCCCCCAGCCTTGAAGCCATTCAGAGACTCCCCTGGAGACACCTAGGAGAAATCACACTGACTGACAGGTCTTGAACCCAGCCCAGCGATACCTGCTCCGCCTACCTTTGTCCCCCGCGCCGCCTCCCTGCCGCGGCCAGCAGGGGGCAGCACGACGCTGCGCCACCGTCCCTCTGCATCTGGAGAGGCGCGGCTCTACGTCCCGTCCTCCCAGGGAAACTGAGGCACAGAGAGACAGGTTGAGACCAAGAACGAACCCAGGCATCCCGCCCGCTCGCCCGCCGTAACCCTCTCTTCTCCCCGCCCGACCCTGCCCGGCTGCTTCCGGAGCCAACCCGATCTCAGGCTCGGGATCGGACTGGGGTGGGCGGCTGGGGGTCCGCGCGGCGGGGGGTCTGGCGTGGTCGCCCAGACCTGAGCCGGGAAGCCCCACCACCGCCCCGCCGCTCCTGAGGATTCGCGCCATGAACGGACGCTGAGACTGGGGCTGGCGGCGATGGGGGCGCGGGGTAGTCCCCGGACTCTGTGATAGGGTCGGGGACTCAGCTCACCTGGCAGCCCAGCACCGGGCGCGGCCCGGCGGCCCGCGACACCCTCGGCCCCGTCCGAGCGTCCGCGGTGTCACCGCCGGGTGGCAGCATCCGCCCGCGCTCCCAGCTCCTCCCGCGGCCCCCCACCCCCAGCGGGCCCCGCTCCTGCCGCCGACTGCCTAGGGCTCGGCGCCTACCCTCCGGTTCCAGCGTTGTTTCCCATTCTCACTGAACGGGACGTCCGGGGTGCTGGGGCGCAGGGGACAATTTGAGTAAGGCTGCTACGGTCCTTTCATGTCTCTCTGTGCCTCAATTTCCCTGCCTGTGATTACTCTCCAATATTCTCTTCATCTGGGAACCCTCCCCACCCGCCTGCCCCGGTACAGCGGCACCCGCCTGGCCTCTGATGGCAAAGGTTTAGGGAATGGAGGATTAAGAGGGAATGGGGCAGTGAGTTGAGCAGGACTGCAGGGGCATGGGTGGGTAGGTTCTGAGCTAGAGTTCCCCTGCCGGGGCTTGGCTAGGTGGGACCGAGGGTGGCTGGAAACAACTGGCCCGCCCTACACCCACCCCAGCGAGTCTCCGACCGGCTGGTCCTCGGGAATTAAGTGCTTCCCAGTTCCATCCACTCGCCCAAAAGGGGCACGCTTGAGGGCGTCCAGGGCTGTGAACAGCAGAGGAGTCTGGCCAGGGCAGCGGTTAGGCGGCTGGTCACCAGCCCACCCCTCAGAACAGAGCTTCCGCGGGGCAGGGTCTGCTGCCCGCCACCCACTTGCCGGGACTGTGCCAAAATGGGCCGCTCCGGGTGTGCGAGGCACCACGGCTGGTTAGACCTCGCCCTCTGGGCCCTGAACGTGAACACAGAGCCCGGCGTGCATGAGACTGAGCAGAATCAGTGGAAGAGGCGAAGCAGGGAACCCCTGGGGGCGGGGAGCTTCTCCCAAAGCCAAGGAGGCCCCTCAACATCCTGCTATCCGTCTCCATCATGGTGCTTAGTCCAGTGGCTTCTGCAGGACGGCATCCGAGCCATCCGCCTGCTTCGGGCCAGGCCTGTCTGTCCCTTCCCTGTCCCCTCTGAGGTAGTCTCTCTGGCAGCACTGCTGACAGGTGGGGGTGACCCTGTGTGCTGGGGGAGGGCTCTGATCCAGGTCTGCAAGGGAGGCAGCGATACTTGGGCTAAGGGTGTGGCGCAGGACCCCAAGTGTATAATTGCTGGGGGGGGGAGGGGAAGCGCGCCAAGAACGGCTACAGGATTGGGTGGTCTCCACCCCGCCCCCCACTAGAGACTGGGAGCCGAGCGGCCACCACGACCTGCACGGGACGTTCCCTCGCGCCCCACCCCCACCCTTGAGGGCGCAGAGGACCGGCCAGCCCCACCGCAGGTGTCTCTTCCGAGACGCACCCTCCCCTGCGGGCCGCCCCCCCAACTCCGCGCACCCAATCCCCCTCCCCCTGACCAGTCCCAGGAGGCCGATAGGAAGGGAGCGGGCCTAGGCAGGGGGTGTGTGTGTGTGGGGGGGTGGATGTGTTTGTGTGTCACGGGGGAGGGAGGAGAAAAGGGAGGGGAGAGCCCGGGAGCAAGGGAGAGAGAGCGCGCGGCGAGCGAGGAGGGCGGGCGGGAGGCGGATCCTCCTACCTGGGGCGCGCTCGTTCTCTCGCAGCTCGCTTGCCGGGGCCGCGAGTCACCTGGGGAGGCGGACAAGTGCGGACACATTGGCCGCCGCGGCGCTCGGCGAGGCGCGCACGGCCCCAGGCGGCTGCGCCCCGGGCTCACCATGGTGGCAGCGCGCGCCGAGTGCCCGCGCGTCGCCGGCCGCCCGAGCCGCAGCGCGGGCTGAGAGCGGTCCACCGAAGTCCCCTGCCTTTGCCAGTTCCCCGTCCGGCCCGCGCGTCCCCTCCGGCCGCCGCTGTCTATGGCGCAGCCCCCCTCCCTGGATCATGCACAGAAACTTTCGCAAGTGGATTTTCTACGTGTTTCTCTGCTTTGGCGTCCTCTACGTGAAGCTCGGGTGAGTATCCCCGTGGGAAGGGGCCGCAGCCCCGGGTAGGGGCGGCCGGGAGGAACCGGTTCCAGAGGGTCCCAGCAGAGACGTAGGGCCTGAGGGGGCACAGGAGGCTCTTGGGGATCGGGGCTAGCCTGTGTGTCGGACCCTCGCCCCAGCCCAGCAGAGACGCCCCCGAGCCCCATGAACGGCAGGTACTCCCGAAGTGCACCGAGTCCAGGGCTGGTGGAAGGAGAGCAGGGCGCGCAGGCGGCGGCGGCCAGGCTCGCGGGTAGCGGCGTGCGTGCCCGGCGCGTACTTTCACCTGTTTGGGCTCCAGGCCCTGGGGGTGGGACGCGCCTTCCCTCCCCCGGGCTGCGCTGGGCGCCGAGCCCGGGCCGAGCGCTCGCCGTCTGGAGGGCGCGCCGGGGCCAGGAGCCGGGGGCGTCGGACGGCCGGGAAGGCCCGGGCGGGCGGGGGGCGAGCACCCCG